>NC_071268.1:22633493-22938493 GCF_023375685.1 Ictalurus furcatus
TTTTCTAGTATCTCATTTCCATGAGCTGTAATCATCAAGATTAAAACAAACAAAAAAAGTCTTGAAATATTTCACTTTATGACAACACTTTACAAGACAACACTAAATAAACTATAACCAGAACGTATCCTGAGAGCATACCCATTTTGCTTTTCTAACATTTCTGGCTTTAGCTGATCCCCAAACTCTAACAGTCAACAGACCAATAAAGCACTTGTATAAAAATCTGCGAAGGAAGGGATAGCTTGACAAAAGCTAGATGATGAACCTGTGTCTGTGACCGTTATATCTGTACCTGAAATAGCATGTAGGCATCTTTAGCACTTGGTCTGAGGGTGCTGACAGACCTGCGGTTACTGTTAGCTTGAATAACGGGAGGCTGCTCTGCCATGCCTGATGGGAAAGACAATAAGTGTAATGAACACAGAGATACAGGGTGTTACCTGGGAACTTAAAGACATACACACACAAAAAAATCACATCCTTTAATAAAATTAATATAATTATATACTTCAGGTCAGATTTTGTAAATAAAGTGTTTTATACAGAAACTTGCAATAAAAAAAAACGAACAAATATAACAAAAAAACATGAATGCATGGGGCAACTGGTACAAACAGCTTATTGTTTTCAGAAAATAATGGGATTAAAGCATTCTGAAATAACTGTACATTTATACATAATAGAGCATATCGACGCATAGCTGATAAAAATGCCTCTTATTGTCAGTGTCGAAGGTGAAGGTCAAGGACCACGAGATGACAAAGCTCTTGATGGTGATATTACTGACATTTAAGAAAACTAATATCTCATGTATATCTTTGTGCTTCATTTCAATTAATAAGGACTGTCTAATTTTCATTAAATTGCTAAAAACCTGGGTGCCCCTCAAGTCAGCAGAAGAATATATGTGTTATACCAACAAAGGGCTCAGATTCAAGTCTATGAGAGTCTACAAAATGTTTAGAAAAGAAGACTGCATATGTATTTGTTGTTCTAAGACCGCCATTCAGCTTCAGAACTAGTACCAACAGCAAGGTTATCACCTCGTACCCTCACATAGGAAGCCTATAAATGCCCTTGCTAGGACACGCTTGTCCTCTGGGAATTTGTTTTAGTCAATCCCAGTAACTCAGGAGGCTTGGTTGTCCTCTGAGCAGCTGTAGAACCACATTTACACATGTAGGGTTGCAAAGGTATGAGAATTTCACGACACGATAACCGTCACAGAAAAGATCATGGTTTCACGTTATGCTTACACAATTATTATTATTATCATTATCATTTGAAGGAATGAAAACAGAAGGGTTTTTTTGGTTGAACAAATGCTTTATTATAATTTTAAACCATTTTTTAAAATGGAACGTGTGTAAAAAAGTCTCCTTTTTGAAAATAAATCAAATAAATAAGAAATCTCCCAATTGAACAAAAGTAATAGCCGTGAAAAAAGGAGCAGGACCTGCTGTGGCATTGTTTGGAACGATTTTCGGTGAAAAAGAACGAAAACAGACAATATTGAGTCTAATATGCAAGTCACTTAATATTAACTTATTGTTCACATGTTGGCATAGCATATTAAACTAATACTACATGAAAAATAACATCAGCTGTGTGATCTTTTAAAATAATGTCCTTTGATTATTAACATGTACTGTACAGCCCAGCTAGTCTGCTCCTGTCTGTACCATTAAGACAAACACACACACAAGAATTTAGGAATATCGCATAAAAAACGCTGGATGGAAACACCAGATATGAATAAAATCTCCAAAAAGCACACAAAAAACATGATTTTTTTTTTTTTATTTGATAAGAAGACAGGCGCATAAACTAAGCACCTGTGGTGTTTGGCCCCTAATAATAATAATAAATAATAATAATAACAATAATAATAATAAGACATGGTCAATTCTACACGCTACTAGACCTGTCGTAAATGTGCCTACATTTTTGGAATGCAATTTACACTCATCCGACCGAGTGTCTTATGCTTTGCAAACTGGCATGTCTGTTTCTGTACTTATATTCCTGTGTGTTGCAGGATTTACAAGTAAAACTTCATCTTACTGCCTGTACCACTTGTGAGACAGTCGGCCTCTTTATTACAGGCACTGATCTCGGCCCCGAGGCTTCTACGTCTGCCCATGCAGCCATTATGCGTTCCCTATTATCGGGTTGCAGCTTCAGTGCGCTCTTCAAGGTGCACAAGAGCTCTTGAATTAAACTGGTACACTATGGAATAGCCCAGCCTCTTGCTTGTATTAAATGGATTAAGCATTTGTTCAGTTGTGTTGGGTGGAGGATCCTGCTTTAGTTTTGCCAAGGCAGCCGTAACTGCATCCTTTACATCATACCATGCCATATTTCTTTCTTACGCTCTGGTTGTCAGAACGTTATAATGGCTGGCCATCGGCAGTCCTCTCAGAGATGGGCCTCAACATTAAAGAATGAGATGAAACCACTGAAAGTACATCAACTTCCTCCCAAGCTTGACTCTTCACCACACTGTTACATTTTGCTAACAATTCATGGCCCACTACCAGTTCCCCATGTCTATTCCAATGCAGTAAAAGCATAAAAACATTACACCTTCTCAAATACCTTTGAATTTTTCATCTTCCGCGACCATCCTTTCAAACACCACGGTGACGACCTGCCTGACTGTAGCTGCTGCCGTGTTGTTGGTGATGTTGTCTTTAGTGAAGTGAAGACGGAAGCACAGCACGATGGCCTGGAAAAGAACAGGAAACAATACACATGTCTCTAGAAGAGCTCTAGAATACAGTCCCTGGTATGCTAGAAAACAATTTTCTTTGATTGCTAAAAAGTCAATTAAAACAGGTGTGCTTCAGGTGAATCAGGTGTGAATTCCAAAACGGGTAACAACTGGACGCACTGCCCATGTTGAGTGTGATGCCAAAACACACCAATTTCTTCACGTTGCAACATGTACCATCAAAGGAAATCAAGTTATACTATCAGAACTTCATATCAGCTTCACTTGTAAGAAGTGTAAACAGAAAAAAAAAAAAAAACAGTAATACAGGGTTTTGGAGACATCCAAACAACTTTAATTCTAACTGGACAGAATGTCTGATTCACAGTCAATACAGACTTATAAAACATAAATACAAATATATATTGACTTTACAACACAATTGGTCAGTACTGATTCTTTTAAAATGGAGGTGTACAAAATGTAATAAACTATGAAGGACTCAATCGTGTTACATGTCCTACATGACAGTATTTTGGTAACACACTGACTCTTCATTATGTTAAGGGTGTTGCGTGTTTTATATGGGTGGTACCTTTGAGAGGACTTCATCGTGCACTACTGTGTTGGTGGTAAGCAGTACTAGAACGGTTTGTAGGAGCTTTAATTCCTCTAGGCCATTCTCCATCAGCTGCCACAACATATTAATAATGTTTCCTGCTGCTGCCTGAAAAGACACACATTCAGAGTATTTCACACAGGAGTTGAGGCAGATGTGGATGGTACACGACTTCCAAGCACCATCAAATATATTTACTGACCCTATATGCCATGATGTTGTGATAAATGAGGAAAGTATCAGTTTAGACTGGGTATTCAATGTTTTTACTTTCATATGTTACTGAAAAAAAATCTTAAACTGCTCTATAAAGGGCTTCCAAGTGGTGCAACAGAAAAGCATTTGTCCTATTGTCAGGAAAGCTCGATGACGTCATAGCCATCTGTGGCCAGGAGTCCAAGAGAGCAAAACTGACCATGCTCTCTGGGTGGAAAGGATGTCATCAGACCCACGCTAGCCAATTGTGAGTGTCTCATTTGTGAGGAACATTTGTGAGGAACATTAGTGACTGTGTTTGGCTGCCCTGTGAGGTAGCATGAGCAGCAGGTGGATGCACACATCTTACAGCACAAAAGAATGGCTGAAAAGGAAAAGTTGGAAGTGTTTTAAACTGGCCAGCAATGAGTTCAGATCTAAATCCCATTGAAAACCCTTGGAGAGAGATGAAATCTGCCATTGCAAAAAAGGACTCCTGCAAACTTAAAAGTGCTTGAATGCATAGCAATGGAAGAGTGGCAGAAAATACCAGCAGATATTTGCAAGAAGCTTCTAGATGGCTACAAGAAATGTTTAGAGGATGTACTTGTTGCCAAAGGTTCTGCAACCAAATATTAGTAAAGTGTGCCAATAATTGTGTCCAGCGTACATTTTTGTCTGTATTTTTTATTTCACTATATGAAAGCCTTTTTGTTGTTGTTGTTCAATAACCTTGGACATGTTATTAAAATTTCCACATTATGCTAAATTGGTTCATTTGCATTTATTAATATAAGACATTCTAAATTCTGCACTTACAATTCAGGGGTGCCAATAAATTCTAACCAGGACTGTTTACACACACACAGTACTGTGCAAAAGTTTCAGGCACCCTAATTTTTTTAGTACAAACTTTGTTATAGATTTTTATTTTATGACTTCTACATTTTCGAGTCAGCACAAAAACATTTCGGATTCCCAAACATTAGTTTTCTAGCACAAAATTAAATGCTACAGAAGAAAGATTTGTATGTCAGTAAAGAAAGCAGCATATTGTGTAAGAGACCACTTTTCAGACAAAAAAAAATAATGAAGGCTGCTGGATTTTGCTGCAAAAATAAGAAGCAAGTGCTACAGTCAAAGTCTCCCGAAGAACTGTGGCTGGTTCTGCAAGATGCTTACAGCTCATTTACTAATGCTACCTGAGACCCCTTTTATATTTTTTATTTTTTTATTTTTTTTAAAGCAAAGGGCCATCACACTAAATACTGGCTTTGTTTCATTTATTACTATTTACTGCTCTTTATAGTATTTTTTTAAATGGAGAAATATTTAATTTCATTATTTTTGAAGGCTTCTTTGCTCTACAGCATTTCTTTGCATGTGCCTAAAACTTTTACACAGCACTATGTATGTGTGTGTGTGTGTGTGTGTGTGTGTGTGTGTGTATATATATATATATATATATATATATATATATATATATATATATATATATATACGCACACACACACGCACACACATATATACACATAGCTCCAGATTTGCTATGCTGTTAAATTATACATGTTTATTTGCACAGACGAGTCCAAATAACTTTCCGTTCTACCTTTGACAAAGTCTGTCAAAGTTTTTGCCGTTCACCTCATTTCAGCTATGTGAGGTGAGCTTTGCCTTTTACGGAACTTTGTGGACGTTACCAAATGCAAAACAGCTGTGCCCTGTATAAGTGATTGGCATTCATTAACAAATACATGCGAGCATGAAGTATATCAGCATTTCCTAGAGTTTTGCAAATCTTTAATTTATCTTATGTGAACACTAACACACAGCATTGACTCTCATGTCAACTTTATGCATAGTCTATTGTTCTAGTTGGTTTCTCCGTTTGCAAAAGAAGCAATTCGATGTTTCTTTCAGGCAAAACAGCAAATAAGTGAATAATATGCATTCAATGAATCAATTCTGGCTTAAAGAGCAGAAGAAATACTCAAAAAGAAAAACTGAGAAAATGGACAGAAAAAAATATTACTGCTTTGATGCATGCTTATAAGAGGCTTGTAAATTTATATTGACATCGACAGGGCAAATGTTAGCAGCAGAACTATACTGTTCAAATGAAATAAAAGCAGCTAAGAGAAGCTTGCAGCAATATCATACGTTTATCATAAAATATATTATTTCAGACCAATTATTATGTATTTATCTACATTTGACAATTAGCCACAGAAAAGTGTGACTGGGACAATGTACATATATGTACATATACATACAGTATCTCACAAAAGTGAATACACTCCTCACATTACATAATACATAATATACACACTTTTGTGAGATACTGTATATACATACATATACATATAAAATTAGAAAACCGATGTATAATTTTGGGGGGAAATGAAATAAATAAATACAATAAATCATTCTAATTTAAATGTTAACATTCTGAAAATGTTTAAAAAAAATGTAAAAATCAGAAGTTATCTATTTTTTTTAAAAAAAATAATCAAAATAAAAAAGTTAATCAAGATGCATCACGATAGATAAAGAATCGAGCCTCTTGGCATCCCAAAATGAAATCTAATCGATATGTATAGAGATTCACGTCCCGTTCTGCTTTCTAACAGAAAGCTAGACACCCTTGCAAAAACATAGTAGAAAATAGTAGTTAGAAGTGAGGCGTTTCAGGTGTGGCCTTTCTTCCAAACTTCAGTAAACTACATTCAAACATTTAATTACATTTAACCACATTCAATAAAGTACGTCAAATTAAAATTAAACTGTCTTAAGTTGAGCTATTAAGCTTAATTGTCTTTTATTTTAAGGATCTCTGACTGAACAAAGTGTACTAGATACTAAACACTAGCATATTTTAGAAAAAAGTTAGGGGTTGGCCTGAGAGTTGAGAACCATGACATCAGCTCATGCAGAGAGTGAGGCTTATTCATTCCCTCATGGTCAAAACATATCTTTGTGCTGGTCTGTCTGACACAAACACACTCATTTAACTGACTCTGCTGAGACAGAGCTGCAAAACAGACCTGGTAGATGTATAGTTTTAGAGGCTATGTAGTGGGACTGTAGGCTATAAACGAAGAACCGGAGAAAACAACTGCGGGTATTTTTAAAATCCTGTATTTACCGCAATATTGAAGTGAAACTAAGCAATCTGATTTATAAGTCTTTATAAGTCTGCTGCACAAAACATCTTAAGGCTGTCGTTTTTATAAATTTTTTTGTTTTGCTTTCAAAGATTTCTAGAGATTTTCCAAAATTCAGCGTGTGGAACCTAGAAGTACGCTTCAGTGTTGATTATTGAATAAAACATCTTCAAAACACATCAAACATCAACTGAAGTTCAGCACCAAATAGGTTTGTGGGACCGTGTGTACGCCAACGCCCTATCGTGCCCCCTAGCTATCGCTGATTTATGATAGTATTACCTCTGATCGGAGCGGGCGTGGCCAGGCAAACCCCCCCCCCCCCCAAAATGTGTATCATGTTCACATAACATCAATACAGTGGAAAAATACCAGAAGCTAGTTACGAGTAAACTGTAGCTGCAATCGTAGCATTGGCGTTTAAAATTTCAAAACTGAAGTCGGGACTGTAAACAAACCTGGCAAGTTAGTAGCAGTAACTAAGCGCATTATAAAATTTAAATAAAATTCTAGAAACTACACGTGCATGAGCTCTGTAGTGAACAGCGGCAGAGATACGTATTGAATTCCGTCACAGTAAAGTCGCTCTGATAAACAACACACCGTTTTAATTCACTCTTTTAAATCTCCATGCATGTTTCGAGAGCAAAATATATTTGTGGCTTTATCTGTTTGTGAGCTGTGACAAGTAAAACTAAAACACATCGAATAAAGATGTCTTGTTGCTCTTCTCTGAAGTCAGACAGCAGGTTATTAACGTTTATATAGCATGCACATTTATAGGATTTATCGTACGATAAACAGACATGGCCTCGATCGTTTTTGCTGACTTCGATATCGCCCGTTGTGTTTGCACGCGTGTTTCTTTACATAAGAATGAAGGTCTCCAACATTTTAGCCGTTCGTGCTGCTTCTGTCCTCTTGTCTGCTCTAGGGCTGTCAAATTAACATTCGGACTTCGAATAGTCGTCGCATTTAAGATAAAAACGCACGTTCAAATGCAAAAACTGTGCATTCAAGTTCAAGAGATGTAGCAAGCACTAGCAGCGATTTTAATTTAAACATACTGTTCTAATGACATTAACCGTGCACTAACAAAGGATAGTTCTACTGTTTCACATAATCCAGTCATAATCAATAACGTCGGGGATTGACCTGCTTAAGCTGCGTGAGCTGAAGCTGAACACTGAATGGACACGGGTAAACTGAAGTGCTTTACTAGCGGGTTAATTAACGAACTCACCCAAACGCATCCTAAACACATGAGATTAATCAGACATTTACACAACAGAAACCTAATATTACAAATATTACTTCTGCACAAAATGACCATAATGCGCACGTGAACTTGAACTGAAGTAAGGCGCAAGGTAGAATGCTACGTCACGTTGAATACGCTCTTTACGTAATGACAATGAAGAACTACGGCATAAAGAATTCTCGATGTTACAGTCCATTTAATGTTAATCACTGATTAGAGCTCTAAGCTTCGTTCATTTATTTATTTATTTATTTCAAAAAAGGGACAGTGTACATTAATCAACGTTCATAAATGTAAATGTACCCAAGTTAACCCGAAGGCTAATTTTCGTTTAGGTGCTTTCTCACAATGGGGAAATATATAGTGCTAAATTGACTTTATTGGCATGTAAGATTATTATAAATATGCATTACCACAGTATACCTTCAAATAGAGTTTATGAGCCTAATGAAATAAACTTAGCGTGTGTGGGTCTGGTTTAAAATGAGCACTTATTGAAGTGTCGCCGGTTATAACACTTCAGCGAGCTTTTAACTTTTAATCGATCTCAGCACGCCACTGTCTCGCACTTACAAACATGCAGACACTTTGTTTTTAACCACAAAGACGTGGTGTAAAACAACCTGTTACAGAACAGCCTTTCTGCCATACAGCTGCTTTATAGCTTCTATCGCCTAATAATTAACATAGTATAGTGTCTTTCTGTTGGTGAACCCCAACACGGCAGATTACGGCAGAGCATCGAGTAGTCGGTGAACACATGGGTTCGACAACAGGAATAATAGACCACTAGAGGTACTCTTTAAATACTTTATGACATGTATAAACCCCTGCTAGACGTTGTGCATGTGTATGAGAGAGCGGTGTGAGGCAGTGCGTACCTCGGACACCACCTCATGCGACATGAGTCTCTGAATGGCAGCGAGACACAGCTGGGTGATTTTGGGCTCTTTGGTTCCACAGCCCATCAGGAACGGCTGTACCACCTCAGAGCTATTCTCTTTCAGAGCTGAGGAGAGATAACAACAGCAAATTAAACAAAAAACAAAGTTCCTGCATCTTTCTCGGGGAATTTTCTTTAAGAGAAACACAAACAACTGTACAGATAGATCAATGACGAGTACAAGACATAACATTTTTTGATAATTCAGGTGTCTAAGCAGCACCAATAAATCTCCCTGGAGTGACCTCTTACAAGATTATCAGCACTAAAGAACAAACATACCACATGCAAAGCCTGCTTATAAATTAATGGGGCTAGGAGTTAAAATATTATCATCTCACTTCCAAAAACACTTAAAATAATGAGCGTATTTACCAGCAAGGATGTCCGTGTTTCTTGCAGCTATCGTCTTAATCTTAACAATGCCAGATTCTGCAGCCTGCAAACAAAATAAACAGAGTTTCACGTTTCAAAATACATCTTTCTCTCAGTGAGCGCTTACAGGTATAACAATACAGGGATCATCATTTAGCCTTGATTAGTTTGTTCGTTCTGCAGCAGGGGGTTTCCAGTTTACCGAACCCGCTGAGAAGTTGACACGGGTGTTTGATCACGGAAAACGCTAAATCATGTAGTTATGTGGCCGTCGAAAGCGCTGATTATATGAGGAGAAACCTGCGCTTTCCTCAGATCGACTGTTGTGCAATAAGAGAAGTGCATTACGGCCTACACACAAATGTAACCGTCTACACTACATCATGCAAATTACCTTTATCTGCTAACAGAGGTCTTTTAGAGCACCACAGCCAGCTACCTCATATGCCTAATCAACATTTAAATTCACACGTAGAAAAGACCTGTAATGAGGAACATCCTTTAACTGGGGGTCTAAAGTTTCTCTCAAGTGATGCATATTTTTATATTTGGAATATATCTGCAGTTAATGTTAAAGAAAGGGGAATAATTTCCAATTTTATTGAAGCTGTGGTTAGGAGGTCATATACTTTATGTGAGATGTCATCACATATTTAACAATCAAGAACGTACCTATCTGTAGATGAACTCTTAGGTAGCACAGTCTCCAGTCTGTTTTTTTGTCAGAAACACCTAGTTTCTGGTTACCATGGCACAGGCTCATCATGAGGTCTAAACCGTTTGTATTACATCTACGTTATTATTGTTTTTGTCAGAACAATATTGCTAACTTTGTCGTTAATTCCACTTATAAACTCCCTACAAACTCCCTTTCCCTTCAGATGACATGATATTTTTCTACTGGCGCAAACACAAAATGTCTACGCAGCCCAATGTTGTGCTCACTATGGATTTCTTTTTTCATATCTGCATAAACTTAAACTACTTACTCAGCCAAATTCTTTATTACTTCTCAGTCTGTGTGTGTGTGAGAGAGAGTGTGTGTGAGAGAGAGTGAAAGTGAATGTTGATTACTGTTCTAATAATGCAAAGGACAAAGCAACTCCTACAAGGCGCTTTCGTTTAAATGTTTCCTCACGGACTTCGTGTGGATGTACACTATATAGCCAAAAGTTTGTGGACAGATGACCACCATATCCAAATGTGCTTTTTGGACATCCCATTCGAGATTTATAATAAGCTCCACTCTTCTGGGAAGGTTTTCCACTAGCTTTTGGAGCGTGGCTGTGGGGATTTGTGTTCATTCGGCTACAAGAGCGTTAGTGATGATGGGTGAGGAGGTCTGCGGTGCAGTCGGTGTTCCAGTTCATCCCAAAAGTGTACAGTAGGGTTGTGGTCAGGGCTCTGTGCAGGACACTCGAGTTCTTCCACTCCAATCTTGGCAAACCATGTCTTCATGGAGCTCGCTTTGTACACAGGGGCATTGTCATTGTCAACTTTGTGGTAACATTTTAGGGAAAAAACGTATATGGATGTGATTCCACAAACATTCGGCAATATAGTGAAGAAAATATTTGAATAGTGATTGCAGTGTTCAAATTCCGGTTCTTAAAATGATTAGCAGAGTATTCAAACTGCCATTCAATTAGCCATATGCATACACAAACGATAATGTTAAACTGCCCAACTACACACCGCAGAGGCACGTCTCAAGGTCTTGATTCTCTTAGCAAGCAGAAGAATACATAAGAATGTAATTTAAGGAAGTTAAACGTCAGCTGGGGTGATTCAGTCATTCGGATAACTTAAGGCTTGTAAAATGCGAGTTTATATGTCTCACTGTTTGTTTAAGCCTACGATGTAGTTTCCAAAATACCAACATTCAAATGGTAAAGTGGAATACCTTCTCACATGGACAGTTCAACCACACAGTACATTAAATAGTCAGATAGCAAACTTTCATTCATTGCTGGCTTGACTCTACAAAACAAGCAAACTTTGGGACTTCATTTTCAAAATGTCCAATTCACTGTCCCAGCACAACCGAATCATTAATACACTTAAAGGAACATCTCAAACGTCTGTTTCTTAACCAGTCTTTCCAGAGTTTTTTTTTTTTTTTTTACCCACCTTCAATGACAGGCAGTGGGAGTCAAATGTGCCTGACCTCTTGAACTGCCAGTTACATAGCAACAAACCATAACTGATTCGCAGTACTACAAGCACATGATCACTTGAAACTAATCCTCATTATGCGTTTTCATATATGCGGAGTTAAGAACTAAAAGTAAAGTACTGAAGTTAAGTTGACATGTATCGTTTGAATTCACACAGGGCTTAATGCTTGCGATGATGAGATTTTCATGTTTTCTATTATATGAAGTTCTGCAGGTTTTCCTGGAAGGAGTCTCGGTTGGATGAGCACTGTAACAGTCACTGTGCTAGGCAAAGTTTCCCAGCACAGGAAAGTCTACAGGACAGGGGAGTTTATGCTTTTCTGTTTTTTATTTTTATTTTTTTGTAATATGACAGGCTGCATTTTTTTTTTTTTTTGAGAGCGAGAGAGTTTTTGGTAGGTAGGAGGAAACAGGAGAACTCCGAACAAACCCATGTAGACATGGGGAGAACATGCAAAACTTTGCACAGACAGAAACCCGAGCCTGGGGACCCAGGAACTCTAAGGAGGCATCCCGTGTTTATTGGGTTTACTTTTGATTTCTTTTCAAAAAGTCCAAGGTGCTCAATTACACTGTTGTCCAGCTCACTGGAGAGCATGATAACAGTGCGGGAGAAGCACTTTGATAGCGGCACGTATTGACAGGCCCACAAGCTGCCATATGGTTAGTGATATGAAAAAAAATCAGAAGGCTGAGGGAAGACATACCCAGCGAGGGTCTGGGAGGTGAGTGGAATACTGAGCAACAGAACAGCTCATAGATAACGCACAGACAGCGCAGAAGTGATAGATAACAAGGCTAGCAATCAAATGAGGGAACCCAACTGAAGCCACGGCGTTCCAAATGGCTCCAAAAAGCATCAACTGTGAAGCATGAGCACACTCACCTCAGCTGTGAAGAAAGGAAAGGAGTTTATCACCTGCTTTAAAGGACTACAACCATATAGTCTCAAGCAGTTACTCAAAAGTGCACCTGAGGTGTGATATGTACCAGGCGAGAAGCAAAAAAGGGATTGATGGCCATATGACAGCGGTATTTATTGCAAATACTCTGTCATAGCGTCACTTTGTTGAAGGTCTCGGCATGTGTGCAGAAGATAGCTAAGTGATTCTCATTGCCGTTGGCAGTTAGGACGGGTGAAATAGAACTGCCTAATCCTGAGACTTTATTTAATTCCGACGTGCATGACAAACTTGCAGTCCATCACAGTGTTGCCCTCTGCATCATCATACTCCCAGACTTGACTCTTCTTTTTCATGTTTCATGTCTCTTTCACTTCATGTGGACGTAAACTATATGGCCAAAAGATTCTGGACATCTGATCATCAGACCCATACGTGCAAGTTGAACATTACCATCCCCTTTACTGTTATAATAAGCACCACTCTTCTGGGAAGGCTTTCCACTAGAGTTTGGAGCGTGGCTGTGGGGATTTGTGTTCATTCAGCTCCAAGAGCATTAGTGAGATCAGGCACTGACGTCAGGTGAGGAGGTCTGAGATTCAGTCATGGTTCTATTCATCCCAAAGGTGTTCAGTGGGGTTGAGGTCAGGGCTCTGTGTAGGACATTTGAGCTCTTCCACACCAACCTTGGCAAACCATGCCTTCATGGACCTCGTTTTGTGCACAGGGACATCGTCATTGTTAGGGTCATTTAGTTTCACTGAAGGGAAATTGGAATGTTACAGCATATAAAACACATCCTAGACAATTGTGTGCTTCCAACTTTGCGACAACAGTTTGGGGAAGAACCACATGAGTGTTAATGGTCAGGTGTCCACAAATTTTTCGGCAATAAAATGGGCTAAACTAGCAAAATATGAAGCTTTTAATGATCTAAACAACAAATCATTGGTCAGGAAATTAGCAAGAACTAAACAAATAAGGTATGAGATCAGGTAACTCAGCATGGGATAGCTTTTCCCTTTAATTTCATTAAATGTTTAAGCCTTGTGGGTAAATTTGCAGACAGCTTTTGGTTTTTATTTTATTTTTACTGTATTTTCATTTTATAAACTCAGACATGTGCTAGTTTGAATTTTACATCAAACATTTTAATCATTATCATGATTTCACATTTGTGTCCAAGAAGATATATAAGTGAATTTCCCTGTTTCTAGCTTGAATCTGTAAGATGTAATTAGGGCTGAACGACATGACAAAAATATCAGTAGTAAAATAAACAACAACAACAAAAAAAACACGTTACATTTACTTTGATGATACTTTTCTTTAATGCCTAAAAAGACAAAGAAGCTTACGTTTTATTTATATTACGTCAAATCAGCGGCATCCATTCAATTTGTAATTATTAAAAACAAACAAAAAAAAAATACATCACCATACCAATGATATCCCAGAAAAGTGTCTTGCATAAACATTTATCACGATATCGATATTATATCGATATGTCGGCCAGCCTTAGATGTAATGCTTTTGTTTGTTTGTTTGTTCTGTAGCTCAGAATGCGCAAAAACTATTTACACTTAGTTAACTCAAAGTTTTAGGTAGCCAGGCCACAGTTACCCAAATATCCTAAACATCATTGAAGAATCGCAGCACATTTCTAACAGACATTATAGTATGTTTCCACAATAAGTGAAATGTCTGAGACACGATTTAAAGCTTCAGGAAAGTTCACAGAATTTTCCCATATGTACAAGGTTCTAATTTCATCTGCTCGATTTATTTATTTTTTCAATTCAATAAAGTGACAGACTAGGCTGAAATTTTTGGTCATGACTAAAATATCCTCCAGTCATTACTAGGCTATATTACCAAAGGTCTCAGAATTCAGGTGCATTATTAAAACTGCAAAACAAGGCTTGTTACAGCAGCACTTTCAGACTTAATGACTTTGAACTGAAGGATTTTGAAGGTTGGATAGTTTTGTGTTGACTGATGTGGCTACGGCAAGAACAGCTTCAGAATGACTTCTACATCGAGCATAACTAAACAACCCACGACTGGTGTGTAAATGAACACAAATAGCTGAGGGCTGTATGTACATAGTCACACTATCAGTGTTAAATAGAACAACGTGCTCAAAGCAGTCCTGTGAAAAACACTGCATTTCTTAGTGTCGTAATCAGGTCAAAACCTCTTTTGCTTTAAAGCAACTGAACCACAAAGTACCAGGCAGCACATCATACGAGTTACTCTCACAGTTAACCAGCCATCCGAAACAGATCTTGGATTAAGGTCCCCGTGAAATGGCTTCAGTACCGTCTGATTCTGCATAGTGACGTATTTCCTTTCGAACCAGGAAATCAGAGTAATGCCATGTTGAAGTGCGTGACTGATTTACACAACAGCGTTCAAGATACACCACGCCCCTAGTGAAGCTACGCAAACCTGACATTGGCTTAACAAAGTAGTAGAATATGGAGAACAGTGAAGTGTTTAGCTTTCATCCACACCTGTTGACTTTGGCAATGACTATGTCATAGGCGACGAGATGATGTCTGTTTTGGGAACCATGCTATACGTTTGACTGAGGTCGACCACCAGAGGCGCCAAAGAGCAGAGACAACCGCAGGGTTGTCACCAGCCTGGAGGCATCTAAATAGCACGCTTATAGCTAAAGAGTTAAGGTTAGGTAAATATTACACTACTTGATAAAACTATATTACTTTTGCCTACTGATGGAGAAGCCCAGACAGTGTATAAAGAAGGAATCGCATTATTGGGCATTCAGAGCTAGAAAAACATTCAAGCAGTAGGCGAAAAGCAGTACGCCAAAGGAGTAGTATGTGCGAATTCACAGTATTCATAAAACAGTAGGTGAGAAACACCCGGATGACCTACTGCTTCCGCCAAGATTCTGCAGTATGGAATTATTGTACACCGCACTATCCCATAAGGCAACGGGACTGGCGCGGAAGAGCTGGCAGAATCAAAGATGGTGGAGGTAGCACGTCAGCTCTTTTTAAGTGTAAGTGCTATAGGTATTAAACATTGTTCCTTGTGGTTAATCTGTACTTGCTTAACACCACCTGAGTACACGTTTAACTTGTTGAAGGTTTAAACAAGGGAAAAACAGTCCATTTTTGCAGTTATGATGACGTCATAGGTCACATGACAATGCCAACATGGTGGATGTAGTATGCCTGGATTCTATTCATACTACAGATATATATACCCAGTGCCGGTCCTCCCTATGTGTAGGGCCCCGAACCACCATGGAGCCCCCTTGATCTTGTACTGTATATTATTTACCATCAGTAAATATTTTTTTATAACATGCAAATATAAATGCGGATTCAGCTTTAGAGGAGTCATGTGGAAATTTCTTTTTTAAACATACATGATTACATTTATTTAATTACTGTTTCGGAGTCGGACATCATGCGCAGTGCGGCAGGTAATGACATCATTGACATGCGTTTTAACATATGGCTATGGCTTCATAACGAATCTATCCGTCGGGGAGCTGAAAAAAGAAAAAAAGCGCCAGGAACGTGAAGCAAAAGCGCAAGAAGAACTTAAAGGTATGTATTTTCTGAAATATTTTGCATTCTTCTTTTGTCTTGACAAACCATGCAATGAATGAATTAAAAACAATACTTCAGTCAGTCCAGATTAACAGATTCAATAGTAGTCCACTGCGTTTTGTTAGAAATGCCCCATGATGAAATGTCATTTTCAGTTTGTGTCTGCAAACATCAATAATCAAAAGGTTCTTATACGTGTTTTAATGTACAGGAAATATAGAACATATTCCTGTTCAGCAAGTCAAGCTGTCGTACGACTCCTATCAGTGCTTTAAAAACAATTCGCATTATTCTAAAGTTTGCATACTTAGAGAATTATTGATGTATTTTCATATGTTTACTTGAGTAAACTATATTTGTCATGCTTTTGTTTTGTTAGTGAATTACCCATTGGAAAATAATTTCAGCTGTTATAGTTTTTCTACAGTTTATTTTATCTTTTTATTATTAAGCTTTATTTTTAATAATTTTCCATTTGTTTCTTTGATTGTTCTTCTTCAATTATATAACTTTGGCCGTGCACCTTAAATACATTATTTAAACAATAAATACTAATGCTGGCAATCAACCAACTGTATGTTGTTTGTTGACAGTGAAACTGCTCTGAAAGAACAGATTAAGGAGTGGGGGTCATTTTGGGGTTTTTATGAAGGCACTGACAGGGGCCCCCGACACAAGTTTTGCTTAGGGTCCCCAGAAGTCTAGGACCGGCACTGCATATACCGATCAGTACGTACTGCATCAACACCCGAGCAGTAGGTACTGAATCGAACGCAGCAGGTACTGAATCGAACGGAGCAGGTATTGAATGCAGGTACTGAATCAAAATCAGCAGGTACTGAATCGAACGCAGCAGGTACTTAATGCAGGTACTGAATCGAACGCAGCAGGTACTGAATCGAACACAGCAGGTACTGAATCGAACGCAGCAGGTACTGAATGCAGGTACTGAATCGAACGCAGCAGGTACTGAATCGAACACAGCAGGTACTGAATCGAACGCAGCAGGTACTGAATGCAGGTACTGAATCGAACGCAGTAGGTACTGAATCGAACGCAGTAGGTAATGTCACTGTACATGATTTCGGACGTACAGCATGTTTGCTGCTGACGACCTGCTACTGTACTGTACAGCAAGACCCGTTCCCAGGGGTGGGACATAAACTTTCTAGAGAGTATTTAATTGGACGAACACAAGATTAGTACAGGGTGAGTCATCAAAACATTGTTAAGTTTCTATAAACTATCAAATTAAAAATGTCTTTTTTTCCCCCTAATCATACTACGGTATTGGTGTCCATAACACTAAGGCTCTCAAGCACCAACTTTAATTTCAAGGGCATTTAAACACAAAATGCAATGTTTATTATTATTATGTTTATTATTATTATTATTATGAAAGACAGAATGAATGAATGTTGTCACTGTAGTGTGGGGGGTTGAAATCTCTAGCAGGGACCTAAAGCCAAATTTCCCTTTTAGATCTGTATACAAATGACAAATGAGCTAAAACACAACAAGACTACTTTAATATCCCAACCTGTCAAGGACTGAACTGAACTCAGCTGAAAGCCTTGAACTACAGTATAGCCGTCAGAGGGTCCTTACGACATCATGAACGTTGAATGTTTTTGTTTTGTTTTCAGTAAGAAAATGCAGTTTTGTTGAATGAGCTGTTACCTCTTTCACAGGAGGGAATTTTTTCTTGCATTCCATGGACAGAAAGCGCAGATCCGTCTGCATGTTATCCAGCAATTTCCTCACCGCTTCAGGGCTGGTGGTCGTCGACATTTTCCCTTTTTCTGTCTTTCAGCAAAACCGTAACGAAAACGAGTCCAGTTCCTAGTTCCTAAAAATGGCCTAATTCTTCTCTGCCGTCGAAAACTCTACGAGCCGCCACACAAACGTCCATTGACACAAAATTTCTCACTCTCTCTGTCGAGAACCGATGGCATAACGGACATCCATTTCCCTTCACCAAGAACCCTTGAGATCAGCCATACCTCTATCAGGATCATCTACATGAGACCGCAACGACCCCGAGTTTACAGACTGCTCATTTAGCTCCTAATTTCGCTCTCAAGTTCGGGGTTTTCTGCATTCTCCATGGCAAGACCGAGGCTTCCGATCCCACAATGCCTGTGTGAATACTGACACGTCACATCGACTTCCGTAAACAGAGACCGGAGTCTGGGGAGAAAAATTGTAGCGTCTCCTGGCGGCCGATAAATGAAGCGAGCTGTGTCTGGATTATTAGTCCGGGATGATTAGTCCAGAATTATTAGTCCAGCATTATTAGTCCAGCATTATTACTCCAGAAATATTAGTCCAGGATTATTAGTCCAGAAATATTAGTCGAGGATTATTAGTCCAGGATTATTAGTCCAGGATCATTAGTCAAACTGTCTGGAGCTGAAAGAATTCCTTTGGTTGGGGTTAGGCCTCTGTAGCTGTAGATATTTCTGCTTAATAAATGCACTTCTTAGTTAACTTTCTCTACTGAATACACAATCCTCCACCTCAATAGACTATTAGTAATTTAAATACAATACACTCCTAGGTTATTTATTTATTCATTAATTATTTTTTTAAGGCAAAATATTGTCTTAAAGTTTTTAATGGTCTTACCAACAAATTATTGGTCAGGAAATTAGCAAAAATTAAACAAATAAAGCAGTGGTGGCTTGGCGGTTAAGGCTCTGGGTTACTGATCGGAAGGTCAAAGGGTTCAAGACCCGGTGTTGCTAAGCTGTCACTGTTGAGCCCTTGAGCAAGGCCCTTAACCCTATCTGCTCCAGGGGTGCTGTATCATGGCTGACCCTGCGCTCTGACCCCAACTTCCTGACACGCTGGAGTATGCGAACAAAAGAGAATTTCACTGTGCTGTGACCAATAAAGACTCATTATCATTAAACTTGCAGACAGATTTTTATTTTACGTTATTTTCATTTTGTACACTCGGACATGTGCTGGTTTGAATTTGACATCAAACATTTGAATCATTATCATAATTTCACCTATAGAAAGCAGAGTAGCATATTTGAAACTAAAAATGTCACACAAGATAATTAATAAAAGAGCTCCTACATATTTTAAAACACGCTTCTCTAGGGTAAGTGAGGGGCATTTTTAAAATGCTGGACAAAGTCTAATGGATATTAAATTATATCGTTTTAAAACTATGTATGGTCGTAGGTCTTTCAAATACTCAGGGGCTCACGTGCGGAATAAGCTGCCTCTGGATATTAAAAGTATTTAAAATATGGTTGGTTTTAGTTTGAAAGTCAAAAGGTAGTTATTACTGTAGATAGGTTGTTTAAGGTGATGAATTTTTTTATTGTGTATGGTGTGGATGTTAAATTGTGATTGTACATTTTTCAAATCTGGATACGTATTGTAGCTTTGTATTTTAGTAAGAAATGTCAAAGTAACCTGTCACTAGAAGCGAAATTTGTTCTTTACATCAAGGACTGCAATGGAAACAAGTTTTTTAACTTTATTGTGCCATCCTTGACAAATGAGTGTATTTCACTACTTTTTTGTTTAATAAATCAAATCAAATCAAATCACATTTGCGTACAAGAAGATATATAAGCAAATTTCCCTGTTCTAGCTCCCCCAAGCCCCCCCCCAAACAGTTCACTACAGCAAAAGTAAACGAGCACACGGTGGCACAGGAGGTCTCAGGAGTGCATTTGTTGAATTCTTGCTATTATTGGAACAATGATTTCTTGTTAAGACCATTAAAAGATTAATATTTTGCCATTTCGGGCTTGGCACATTTTTATTTTTTTCCCCCCAGGCGTGTACACCAGGGTTTATCAAACTATTTGCAGCCAAGGACCACATTAACTGTAAAATAAATCCCCCCTTTATACAGACAATGAACACATTCCAACTATTCAAATAGGCTCATTATTTTAATGTGTACAATAATATTTTGGTTATTTATTGGAGATCAAAGACATACACTTTAATGCTCAAAAATTTGTGGACACTTGACCATCACACCCATATGTGTTCCTTCCCCAAACTTTCTCAACCCCAATAAACACCGTTGGGATGAACTGCAATGCCAACTGAACCCCAGGCTTCCTCGCCTGACATGGGTGCCTGACCACATTAATGCTGTTGTGGCTGAATGAACACAAATCCCCACAGCCACGCTCCAAAATCTAGTGGAAAGCCTTCCCAGAAGAGTGGAGGTTATTATAACAGCAACGTGGCACTAAATCTGTAATGGGATGTTCAACAATATTTGTTTGATGGTCAAATGTCCACAAACTGCCCATTACATCAGGAGATTAAACTGACAGAACACATTAGGTTCAATTATTTATATACAGTAGTTATTTTGTTTGAACCCATTCAATTCATTTGACAAGTCAAAATGTTAAAAACTATAAAAACTCAATAAAAAATTTAGCAATTTCACAGTATGTAATGTAACAGTTCCGTCACTGCGATTTCCACCACTATGTCTCACTATGTGTTTGTGTTTGTGTGTGTGTGTGTGTGTGTGTGTGTGTGTGTGTGTGTAGCACAAAGAAACAAAAAAGAAAACTTCAAAAGTTACATGCTTCAGTTTCCTCAAGCTCTGATTTCAATCTGCAGTATATTACAGTCACAAAAGGGAGTCAAATAAGGAATTAAATGGATTTAATTGGGGTACTTCAGACTCATTAACAGAAAATGGAATATACAAAATGTAAATGTGATGTAAATGTAACCATCCTGTACATATTATATACATGTAGACTGGGCATGCTTCATCATGTTTCGTCACATTTCAACAAGAATAATGGAAGTGTACAAGTATCAACACTGATTATTGAATAATTAGACAACCAATTAGCTAAATAGTTGAATTTCCATACAAAAACCCAATATACTTAAAAAAAAAAAAGTTCATCTATTTTCATTATCATTCTAATGATAATGACAGATAGCACTATACAACAGTACAAGATATTGATAATACAAATACTGAAGGGAAAGAGGGAGAACAACAGTTCTGTAGTTTCATGGAATTATACAAATTATAGTACATGGTACCCCACAACAATTAATGATTTAAGCAGAAACATTCATTTCAGTACATTCGGCATATCTTTTCACCAGAAAGTAGGCTAATAATAATAATAATAATAATAATAATAATAATAATAATAATAATAATAATGTTAGACTAGGCTAGGCTGTATTCTTATTTTCAGAGTATGCAACTTGTTTTAATGAAGATTTGTGGCTTAGAATTAATAGTTTAATTAACAATTAATTGTTCATTAATAAATGAATAATCAATTAGTGTCTGGTTTGTTCAGTTTACAACTTTGCTCATGTAATAAGATTGCACTTGTATTACTGATTACAAGTACCACAACATATTTTGTGTTCTAAAGTGGACTGCACTGTATTGTGTAAATCTGTATCACTGGGAAAATTCTGGGATATACAAATTGAAAATAAAATGATGACTGGCCATTTGGGTCTTTTATGCCAATTCCAGCACATTCGTGTGGGTGAATTCCATTGTGTTTTTATGTTCAATTTGAAATATCATAAAGCTTTCTGTCCTTTAGTGAACTCCTACTGTAAAGTGAATTCCAATTATAAAGACACAAATAGATTGTGTAGTGGTTTAACATGCAATAATAATAAAACACAGCCACACATACCTAGACCTATGTTAAATTTGGCAACAATATTGAATTCTGCATTGAAATGAAATGTTATATTATATATAATATATTTAATACAAAATCTTGTCAGTTTATGACACAATTTGTGGCGTATACGTGTCTATTTTATTACACATTTTTAGGAACAACCAATTATGTTAAACAGCCAGACTCCAAAATATAGACAGTGCTAGAAAAAGGGGGAAAATACCCCCTAAAAAAAATATATCTACCAAAAAATATGGAAAATGTTGAACCACATTCAGTCTTTGTCAATAACTCAATGCCCCTCATCCCTATGCCCAGGTTTAAATCTAAAAGTAGTAGGGAACCTTTATTCATTCCTTCATCTTCAGTAACTGATTTATCCTGTTCAGGTTTGCAGTAGATGCAGTGGATTAACAGGAAAATGGCCCACACCTCTGGAGAAAATAGATGTCAATCAAAAAGGTGCCCATAGAGGGCAACATAGCTTTTTCTAAGATCCGGATTTCATATCCCCTCTGTTTGGTACTATTTGACTGTCGTCAGCAGTGTGAGGTATTAATGTAAGGGTTCCAAGGACCACTTTTATAGAAAAATAGTGGTCCATAGTGTCTCTTGCCATTAAATAATTCAGCATTGCGATTCCTTCTCACTGACAGGAAAGTATCCAGCCTTGGTAGAAGCTTTTCTCAGGGGAACACCTTCCCTATCAGCAGCAAAGATAACCTGTAGTTTTTCCTGCTCCTGTCGTGTTATGGGCAGATCAGGGGATGGTGTGGTCAGCTCATGGAATCTCTAAGGATAGAAAGAAGGAGAGAAGTAGTAGAAGAGGTAAAAACAAATTGTCGCATTGATGTCTTGCATGTTGCAGTAGTATTCCCACCTCTCTTAGTGTTCCTTCCGCAGTGCCCATCTTATACACGATCCATAGAGGGATACAGACCATGGACGACAAAGCTAGAAGCCAGCCCAGTGCATAACCCCACCATGGATACACATACTCATTGTTGTATTTTAGTGGGGTATATTTGATCAAAGAGAAAGCAAAGGTGCCCTACAGGGACAAATATATTAATGACAAATAAATGCAAGTGGCTTAAATCTACATTAGTAAATTATGGTGAATAAAGAGTAGCTAGTAGTAATGCATGGTGGTATATTCTAATAGATAAATTTGGAATGATAAATTTTAGTTTTTAACACCAACATTAGCTAATTAAAAAATAAATAAATAACAGACATATCAAGTACAAATTAGAGAAACTTACAAAACAGGTGGCTGGAGTCAGGAACAACCAGCAGTACTTAATGTAAGGTCCAGGTCGATAACCAATCATGTCCTCAATATTGTCATAAAAACGATCAGCACCTAACAATGATTTTTGGACTATAATATTAATAACATGTTTGTATGATCAGACTATATATAAAACATGAACATTTTATTTATGTATTTATTTATTTATTTATTTATTTATTTATTTATTTTTAAACTTGGGCTCTTTATTTTGAACAATTGAGGAGAGGTTTGTAATATAGTCTTAAATGTCATCAAATGTTAAAAGTGTTACAATAATAATAGTTAGCATATTATGGCTAGCAAAACGAAGGCCAAACGTTTGGTAAGTTCATGATCATGCGTCACTGTAAATAAACTTTTGTTAAAACTGTGAATTATAAAGTTATATCAAGTTTGAGTAAAATCAGTGAAGGTTTGTAAGTGTATAAGAAAATAAATATTTTGTGTTTGGATATACAGTGAATGAGGCTGACACAATAACTGTATGTAAGGGTGCATGTTGTAACAGGGAGTCAAAAGTGAAGCCAAAATGTCTGAGGTCCTCTAGTGTCTGGGTGAAGTAAAACATTTTTAACACCGCCCATTCCCATGCTATTGAATGGAATCCAGGGCAAACATCTTTTAAGCTTTCTTCAAACTTGCTCATTTTTACAAGTTCAGTTGACCTTAGTATCTCCCCTGATATTTTTCCTTATAAGATAAATGCGTTTTAAAGGATGGGAATTAGGGAACTCTGTTGTATAGTTTTTCTTGTTACTAATTTTACACAGCTCTGCAAAGTTTAGCATTACTGCTCAGTTAGCACACCTGAGTCAATACTTAAACTAATTACCAGGCTCATGGGCTGAACTTGGTGTATCTGAAATTTCTGTAGAGCACTAGTTTGACACTGCTGTGCTAGGTGTGTCTGGGAACTATTATGTGTTCATATGTGTTCATATTGGTAAACATAATTATTTATTTTGAGAACTTCCCAAACGTTTAATGGTTAAGTCTATATAAACATCCTAATTAATCCACCGTGGTACTGATAATTATCGATCAGCATTGCGTACAGCCGAGGAAAGTGAACACAGTGAGACGCAATGCTGACTATTCTCACTTCATATTTTTTTATGTTGCAGTTAATACATTTATAATGAAGCAGTAGTATGACAGGCTACACTTAAATAATATACACCAAGACTGTAACAATAAACCTCTTTAGACAGTTATCAGTAATTATTCCAGTGGCCTAGCAGTTTAACATGAAAGAGTCAGAAAATGCAAAGTAAATAAGAAAAAAATGAAAAGAGAAAATGTGATCTCACCATAAATCCAGGCAATGCATATAGTCTCAAAAATGCCAACAAAGAGGAGGCACATCCCACTTGCTGCATAGTAGTCAAACAGCTGGAAGACATACATTCCACCCTGTGCATATGATAGATAGATAGGTAGGGAGAGAGACAGAGAGAGAGAGAGAGAGAGAGAGAGAGAGAGAGAGAGAGAGAGATAGGCCCTTGACATTTTCTCTTTTTTTTCTTCTTCTCTTATTTGACATCTTGGCTACCAGTCCACATCTGACTGGACGAACAAGTGTGTCCTTTTTATATGCTGGTGTCTTATAGTGTCATGTTTGCTTACATAGTATATATGGTGCAATTGTTTGAGTTTTCTAGCCAGTAAACATGCGATTGCACTGTCAGTGCCCTACCTCTGTCAGCATGATCAATCCCATGAGAAAGGAAAGGAAGGCCACAGCAAGGATGAGGAGTTCTCGACGGTTTTTACGACGGAACACTGACGGGTACATGTCAACTATCGCCGTCACCAGACTCTCCACACAGACGAACTGAGACATCAAATTAAGAGCCAAATTAAGTCTGTTCTAGTATGAATCCTTCATGCAATGGAAAATCACTGCATTACAATTGGATGAGAAAAAAAAGGTGAAACTCATAACCTTCAAATAGTACCATAAGTGCAATAATTGTTTAAAGTAGGGGTGTACAGCTACTTCATAAATCTCTATATTCCTGAACAGGTTAGTATGATTTTTGAGAATCAGGAAAATCTACTATTTATAACAATTTATTGATAACTATATAGATGCTTTTATTATATTTAGTAGATATTCAATAGCCTATTTTGTCAATAGGTTCTCATAACTAATGTTGACTACTACTGAAAGTCATTACTTAAGCTAATTATTGTAGTAATATATAATTAAGGGAAAAGTCACTGTGACAATAAAGCATACACAAGTCATTGCTTTTTTTTCATTCAACAATTGATTGCTTTTGTGTTTTACCTGACTGTCCAGGCCGAGCAGCACAATCATAATGAAGAAGAAACAGGCCCATAGAGGAGAGAAAGGCATCATGGAAACCGCACGTGGATAAGCAATAAAAGCCAACCCAGGGCCTGGAACATAAATAAACAGTTTTTACACAAATTAACACATCATGGACTGTTATCATGGATGGTGAAGATAACACTCTCACTAGAGTATTCTTATGTTCATATGTAATGTATGGGTCAGGATACTGACTGAGTGACTGAGTTGATTGTCTGTTGCATATTTTGCCAATTATGGTCTTCTATTTAGGTTATATATGCTGACTCAGCATTCACTGTATTCATAATGATAATGAGTATTTATTAGGCACATATATATTACAGCACAGTGAAATTCTTTTCTTCGCAGAGCACAGGGTCAGACATGATACAACAGAGAGGGTTAAGGGCCATACAGTGGTAGCTTGGCAGTGCCAGGGCTTGAACCCCTGACCTTCCGATCAGTAACCCATAGCCTTAACCGCTAAGCCTTCACTGCCCCCTATTGTATTCATGTTGCATGCAATTGTTGTAATTTAGTTGAAAATACATCTTCAGCATATCTCTTTTTTCCAGACCCTGTTTATATTAAAGGTCTCAAAGCAAAAACACTATTTGAAAGGCAGTACATACCTGATTCTGCTACCTCTGAAATAGGGACATTCTGCTCGAAAGACATGAAACCCAGGATAGAAAAAATAGCAAATCCAGCTACAAAACTTGTACCACTGTTCAGGAAGCATAAAGCCACGCAATCTCTGTGGGTATAAAAAAGACCAGCAAACTTACAGAGATTGAGTGATGTTTTCATGCAAAATGGAATAGTTGCTTTAAAATGGAAAATGTCTTTTCACGGGTTTGGATGTGTAATAAAAGTTACTTTGTACATCACTTTTACTTTTTTAATAATTGTTTGATACTTGAGAACCTTCTTGGCCTGATACTTCCTACTTTTTATACTTCTACAAATGTATCTTCATCTATATTCGTCTATATTTAAGTATAATTCCCAGTACTTTTCCACCCCTGTGTAGGTATGTATGCGTGTAATATGCAACAAAACAAGCATATTTTATGTCGGATCGAATTTTGTCACCCTTTCAATGGTCTTACCTGTAGCAGTTGTTGTTGTATTTATTGTAGCTGCCCAGTGCTGTCAAGCAGCCCAGACAAATAGCATAAGAGAAGAAAATTTGCGTTCCTGCATCCATCCATACCTGGGAAAGTTCAAAGAAATTAGAACTCAAGTAACCTATGATTTAGTACTCCTAAATGTACTTCAAGACACTTCACTGTGAAAGACATGTCTGCTAACCTCACTAACAGTAGACAAAAAGGTCATATTACAAAACTGGAAAGATAGAGCTAAAATGTCTTTTAATTTGTCCTGTCTGAAGGTTTCTTTACCTCTCAGTGCCTGTAATATATTCCACAATTTGTTGCATTTTTGCGTGCCTTGTTGTGTTGAATCACGTTCAACTTTAACCATTTCATAGAAAAAGCTGCTACATTGCATTTCACTTTTGCACCTCATTTTATAGACACATCATATTCATTGCCACTTTGCCCAGTAAAACTAATTGAAACCAATTGTCTTACCCCCTCACATATTATCAGTATGTCATTATAATAGCTCTTGAGTCAGGTGGGGAAATTCAGGAACCGACATATACTGCCTTAGTGAGTTTGACCCCATTTACACTTTGTTTCATTCATATTGAGTATCAGGATCATATATGGATAGGGATTATCCACATCATACAAAATGCAGGTTGATTTGATCATTTAAACTTTAGAAAGTTTGAGATAGGATGAAAAATTGCAACAACACAATGAGGAACAACAGAGGAAGGTGGAGGTTAAATATTACAACAATCAGATTTTAATCTGGCTAAATAGAAATGGGTTTTGATTACAAATGTAAATACATGTGGTTAAAATCTATTCAAGATACAATATAATCTATTCAATTATTCAGATTATAGATTATATTTAAGCTAATTATATGAAAAGTCAATGAGATATCAACATACTTTATGTATTTTAAACAACTACATTTAAAAAAAAAAAAAAAACATTTAAAATTAAGACACAATTAAGACAAAGATTTAAGCAGATAAAAGATAAATACTAAATTGGTTTGTCCTTTTGCTCTTTTGAACACGTCCCTGTTTTTCTTCCCATGGGGTATCCCTCATTTTGTAACAGATGGGGAAACTGGAGCAGACGTCAAAGTGCACAGCAGGACACTCCGGAGAGATGAAACAAACATTGTTTTCATGCAGGGTGACCAGCTTTAGGATACAATAAACACCTGGCCAACCCATTCCAGCATATAGAGGTGAAAGAAAAATCTGCACTCTTTTTTTTTTTTTTACCCGAGAAAGCATTAGAAGAACTGCAAAACTGTCCATAATCCAACAAAAGAAGTGAGTGGTACACTTCAGTTAAGTGCCTTTGTGGGATTTGAGCCTTTTCTAGTTGTAAAAATGTTATAAATGCTTTGTGAATTCTGACTGTGGCGTCTTTATAGAACATATGTAGAAACTGGGTTTGTTTTTTCAACTCCTACACTCCTGGGCACAAACAATGGCAAGCCAAGCCCTAAATGGCAAAATATTAAGATTTTAACGGTTTTAACAACAAACCATTGGTCAAAAAAATTTGCAAGAATTAAACAAATAAATAAAGTAACTTAGTATGGGATAGCATTTCCCTTTAATTTCTTTAAATGCTTAAGCCTTGTGGGTAAACTTGAGGACACATTTATTTTTTACTTTATTTTAATTTTGTACATCCAGACATAAAGTGCTGTGAAAAAGTTTTTTTTAATTTTTTTTTTCTGTTTTTGTGTATATCTCATACTAAAATATTTCAGAAATTAAAACAAAATCTAAGATAAAACAAAGGCAACCTGAATAAACACAAAATTAATGATAATGTTATTTATTGACACAAAAAGGTTATCCAATACCAACTGGGCCTGCATGAAAATGTATTTGCCCCTGTAGTTACTAATTCCCCAAATCTATGACACTGCATTCATAATGGGATTCAGCTGGACTAAACGCAACCAGGCCTGATTACTGCAAACCCAGTTCAATTAAATCAACACTTAAATACAACTTTTTCAACAGCATGAAGTTGGTTAAAAGCTCTTACCCAGTAATACGCTATGCCAAAGTTGAAAGAAATTCCAGAAATGATGAGGAAGAAGGTGATTGAAATACATCAGTCTGGGAAGGGTTACAAAACTATTTCAAAGGCTCTGGGACTCCAAAGAACCACAGTGAGAGCCATCATCTCCAAATAAAAAAGCTCAGCACAGTAGTGAACCTTCCCAGAAGTGGGCGTCCTTCCTAAATTCCTCCAAGAGCACAGCGACGACTCATCCAGGAAGTCACAAAAGAGCCAATGACTACATCAAAGGACTTACAGGCCTCTCTTGCATCAATAAAGGTCACTGATCATGACTCCACTATCAGAAAGACACTGGGCAAAAATAGCATCCATGGAAGAGTGGCGAGGTGAAAACCACTGCTAACCCAGAAGAACATTAAAGCTTGTCTGAGTTTTGCCAAAACACACATTCACACAATGTTCTGAGGATTGATGAGTTGGAAGTGGAACTGTTTGGAAGACAGGGGTCCCGTTACATCTGGCGTAAACCAAACACCGGATTCCACAAAAAGAACATCATAGCTACGGTCAAGCATGGTGGAGGAAGTGTGATGGTGTGGGGATGCTATTGGGCAACAATTGAGGGAAACATGAATTCTGCTCTACCAGAAAATCCTAAAGGATAATGTCTGGTCTTCAGTCCGTAAATTGAAACTCAAGCACAACTGGATTATGCAGCAAGACAATGATCCAAAGCATAGGAGTAAATCCTAGTCCTAGAAGTAAGTGAAAGACTAATCTCCAGTCATTGGAAACATTTGGTTGCAGTTACAACCAGATTTTAAGTTTAAGGGGGCAGTTAGTTTTTCACATGGGTGATCTGTGTTGGATTACTTTTGTTGCTTTAATTAAATAAATAAATAAATAAAGAAAGAAAGAAAGAAAGAAAGAAAGAAAAACTATATTGTGTATTTACTCAGGTTACCTTTGTTTTATGTTGTATTTTATTTGAAGATCTAAAACTATTTATTATGAGATTATACACAAACCAGAAGAAATCAGGATGGGGTAAATACTTTTTCACAGCACTGTATATTAGTCTAAATTTTCCATCAAACATTTTAATCATTATTATGATTTCACCTTTGCGTACAAGAAGACTATATAAGTGAATTTCCCTGTTTCTAGCTTTTCCCCAAACAGTTCACTGCAGCAAAACTAAATGAGCAAATGGTGGCACAGGAGGTCTCAGGGGTGCATTTGTTTAATTCTTGCAAATTTTTTGACCAATGATTTGTTGTTAAAAACATTAAAAGATTAATATTTAGCATTTTGGCCTTGGCCCATTTGTTTTTCTTTGCCCAGGAGTGTATACAACATCATAGCATACATCTGAAGGATGTTATCTGAGTAGATCTGAATACCTGTGGGTCTGCCAGACGCCCGAGGTCTGGGTAAAGATAAAACTGGATGCCTCGTGATGCCCCTGGCAAAGTAATCCCTCTGATTAGCAGAATCAGCAGCATAACATACGGGAAGGTTGCAGTGAAATAAACAACCTGGGAAGTCACAGTTACATAGATACAAGCATTAATGCTCATCTCTGTTCACAACAAATTCTAACTCATATTTCTTTTCATTAATAGCAATACAACAGTATAGGGAAAGCTTCCCTTTTCAACAGTGTAGGTAAAGCTCTCTCTCTCTCTCTTTTAACAGATAATCAACCCCATCATCTTCAACTTACCTTCCCAGTGGACTTGACACCCTTCCAAATGCAGAAGTAACAAAGGATCCAAGCAAGAAGCAGGCAGAGGGCCATGTCCCAGTGCAGCTCTCCAATCTCATCGATACCTGAGGAGATCCGTAAGACTCTTCTCCTGAACATGCACAACAGAGAAATTATAACATTCAAATGGGGCAGAGTCAGCATTAAAGGCCCTTTTTTTTTTTGTAAAAAACAATTTATGAGAATTATCCTCATGAGTCCCCTCCCTTGTAAAGAGGATTCTCAGTATACACAAGAACATGAGACATAGCCTTTTGATTCTCTTGGGAAATCAGAACATGCAATTCACAAGGGCAGAAAAAGCAAATAAATAGCACTAATTAAGCATAGCATAGCAACCATTATGTTTTAAACACACAACTAAATCGTGTCACTTGACACTTGATCGTGTCACCCCAATTTTAGCATCGCTTCACTGGCTCCCAGTCCGTTTTAGGATTCAGTTTAAGATTCTGATGTTTGTTTTTAAAACTCTTAATAATCAAGCTCCTTCCTATCTCGAGGATCTTCTTAAACCACATTCATCAAACAGATGTCTAAGATCTTCTGATAGGTTTCTTTTGCATGTCCCTCGTTCCCGGTTAAAAACAAAGGGGGATAGAGCTTTTGCTGTTGCTGCCCCCCGTCTATGGAATCAACTGCCACTGGACATCCGCCTTGCGCCTTCTATTACCACTTTTAAAAACAGGCTTAAAACTTATCTCTTCTGCCAGGCTTTTTGATCAAATTTTTAATTGTTTAAACAAATTTTTTAATCAACTTTTTCTATTGTCCATTGTCTGTTTTTATTTGGTCTAATTCTGTTTCTATGTTACTTTCCTTACTCTGTGCAGCACTTTGGTCAGCTTTGCTGTGTGAAACGTGCTATATAAATAAATTTTACTTACTTACTTACTTACTTACTTACAACTAAAGTTTTTCTTTAAAATATTTGGAGCAATAAGTCAGTACCCTGTTTAGCCTTAAACACAGACAAAGTTATTTATTTTATCAAAGATGTGGGTGGGCGTGAAAACACTAATATACTTACTCCCAAAATTCAATAACTGGGGAAGTTGCATTCTCCAGATGACACTGGTCAATAGAATCATTTCTTCGGTGAAATTCCACGCATTCATCTAAACAATATAATTTGCTATTAGTAAAAATTCTGAGGAAGACACAATCATAAAAATTATTTTGCATTACTTGCATTTGCACTGTTGCATACAGTGGTACATTACTCAAAGTCAAATAAGGGATGATGAATCGATTTGAAACCAGCACACCTGTGTTCCAGGTGTTGTTGCAGGAGGACCATGGCAGGTCCCAAGAGAAGGAGAAGGACAGATAAAAGATCCCCCAGGCCAAAACGATTATGTAGTAGATATTCAACAAGGCTACTATGACTTGGGTGGCATAACCAATGCCTGTAGTTAAAAAAGAGAAACTCTTGTTAGGTATTGAGCAATTTGTATAGCCTACCACCATTTTATTACACTGTACTGTAGCAACTCAAGGTTCCCAGATGGTTATGTGTAAGGTTACAAACCAATGTTCTGAAAATGTGCAGTGATAACAGTTTTGCATCAAAATATTCTCAGAATACTTGTGGAAACACCTGTATTCACTGTCCAACAATTTTACCTATTTTAATAATATCTCTTCACCATAATGCCCATAAAATAGTGTGCTAAGCTAATTATTAGCTGGAATACCATAGACAAAATTGTTTATCCACAACTATAGCAAAAGAATGCAAGGCAAAATATATACATGTCCGAAAATTTCATCAGTGGTAGCCAGGCTAATATTTATGCTTTATGTGCTGTGTGTTCTTGTATTTCTTGTTAAAACAAACAAACAAAAAATCAGCCTTGTAGCTCCTTTTAATTTCATCACCAAAGTTAAAAATAGGTCAGCGAGTTTTAATCCCAGCACTGCCACTGCTGAGCTCTTGACCAAGGCCCTTAACCCTCAACTGCTTGTATCATTGTATAAATGAGAAAAATGTAAGTGGCTCTGGATTAGGTTGTCTACCAATTGCCATAAATGTATACAGTAAATGTAACACCATTTTATAAACTGGCAGAAAAAAAAATCCTTGGTGGAAATATATACAGTATGAACTTATTTCACATTTTCAGATAACTGACTGTTTTGTAACAGAACTAACAAAATTACAGAACATGCACCTCTCTGTTATGACTGAGGATGAAAAGAAGTCTGTCCTAACTGAGTTTCACAATAACCCTGCCAACTACTGGCAACCATTATTGTGTAAAAGACAACAGAGGCAGGGCTATTGTTGGATACTTCTGGCCAATGGTAAAAAACAAACAAACAAAAGGTTTAAAGGGTTGAATCAGGAGGAAAAACATTTTTAGTATTTTCATGATGACTGAGATCGAAGGCAACTTTATGTCCATCTAAATGTCTGTAAGTCTAAGTAAGTGAGAAAATATCCTAGATTGATATACATTTAAAAACAAACATACAAACATAGTGATGTTCTATGACCCCTATTCTGAAAAAGTTGGGACAGTATAGAAAATGCTAATAAAAACAAAGAGGAGTGATTTGTAAATGTACTTTGACTTGTGTTTAACCCTCCTATTATGTTAAGGGTCAGTTTGACCCATTTCCACATTTGAGATGTCTGCAACACTGGTTAATCTCTCTTTTTCTCTTTGAAATTTTGACTTTCCTCATTTAAGGTCATGAATGTATATGCAAATATCTCTTTATTTAGTAAAGGTTTACTGTTTTAAGCTGTTCTTTGCTGTTTTTGTGTGTATTTAAACTGTGAAAGTCATTTTGACCCATAACATAATGGATTGCCCTGCGATGGATTGACACCCCATCCAGGGTGTACCCTACCTTGTGCCCCATGCTCCCTGGGATAGGCCCCAGGTTCCCCGTGACCCAGTAGGATAAGCGGTATAGAAAATGGATGGATGGATGGATAACATAATGGATGTAACTTTTTTCTAACATAATAGGAGGGTTAAACAAAAAAACGTATAAAGACAAAGTATCTGATATTTTACCTAATAAACTGCATATTTTTTTTAAGATAAAAGTTTATTTTGAAATTGATGCATGCAACACGTTCCAAAAAAGTTGGGACAGGGGCAATTTAGGACTAATAGTGATGTAACAAGCTGAAATAAGAAGGTGATGTGAAACAGGTGAGGTAATCGTCTAATCATAGTATATAAGAGCCTCCAAAAAGGCCTAGTCCTTCAAGAGCAAGGATGGGTCGAGGCTCGCCAATCTGCCAGCAGATGCGTCAGCGAATAATCCCACACTTTGAGAAAAACATTCCCCAAAGACAAATCAGTAGGATTTTGGGCATCTCAACTTCTAAAGTGCACAATATAAATAAGATTCAAGGAATCTGGTCAAATCTCACTGCGTAAAGGGTGAGGCCGAATACCACTTCGAATTTGAATGTGTGTGATCTCCGATCCCTCAGACATCACTGTCTTAAAACGCATCATGAGTCTGTAATGGAAATCCAGACATGGGCTTGGGAATACTTTGGTAAACCTTTGTCAGTCAACACCATTCGCCGCTGCATCCACAGATGCAAGTTAAAGCTTTACTATGCAAAGCAGAAGCCATACATCAACACTGTCAAGAAGTGCCGCAGACTTCTCTGGGCTCGGTCTCATCTGAGATGGACAATAGCACAGTGGAATCGTGTTTTGTGGTCCGATGAGTTAACATTTCAAACAGTTTTTGGAAAAAAACAGCCATCATGTTCTTTGGGCCAAAGAGGAAAGGACCATCCAAGTTGTTATCCGTGTCAGGTCCAAAAGCCAGCATCTTGGTATGGGGGTGTGCTAGTGCCCATGGCATGGGTAACATATACATCTGTGAGGGCACCATTAATGCAGAAAGATATGTACACATTTAGGAGCAACATATGCTGCCATCCAGAGCAGGACAACGCCAAACCACATTCCACATGCATTACACGTGGATGGTTGCGTAAGCAGAGAGTGCGGGTGCTAGCATGGTCTGCCTGTAGTCCTAACCTGTCTCCAATTGAGAATGTGCGGCGCAATATGAAGCGCAAAATAAGGCAATGAAAGCCCATACAGAAGAAATGCGTAATGGATGAATGGGGGAAAATTCCACAAAGCATTGCATCCTCACTAGCATGAAATCCAGCACAGAAGCATAGACCTAATTTGGACAATGGATCTCTGAAAAATAATGCAGTAGCTTGATTAAAAAGTAAAACACACTTTAATACCAATGAGGGAAAGAACTGGACAAAATAGAAATGTGATATTCAGTGTCTTTTTGTTTGATATATGGTGTTCTTTTCTCCCTTGATTTCATGTCCCTGAAATTTCTTGTTTAATTCTAATGCAGACATGCTACATATACAGTATGTCTAGTGATTCATGAGTTATTCAGTAAACACAAAATGATTTGGCATTTATTTATCGTGTTTTAAACTTTTAAATAAAATTCATATAATGTTAATTTTAGATCTAGACTGCACAATATAGCATGAATGTTGTATTTTATAGTGTTTACAGTGGGAAACCATGGCAAATGCAAAAAATCTATACCACAGCACATGGCTGGTGAACAATGACCTTCTGCATGTTTTCTCCTTAATGCCTTTCAATCTCTGCATTAGTCTGATATCTGTATATTTAACCTCCTACATGCTTTAAATGATATAACATTATGCACAATATAACATTATTGTATTAAATGTAGTAATTTGTATTAAAAGCCATCTAAAAGCAACGCCAAAGCAACATGGTTCTGCTGCAACAGTATCAGCACCAACCAGTGTATCTGTCTTAGTTTTCAGTAGCAATGCTTACACCAGTATTGCTTTCATTTGCTATACATTACAACAAATGATAAGATTTGTTATTAAGTATGATATCACAGTGTTGCTGAATTCTCAGTTCTGATTGGTCAGAAGGTGTTGATTAATTTTCTATAATAGCAAGGCTTTGACAGTAGTGGTTTATATCAAAGGTTTATATTAAACCACTCCACATATGAAATGTTAAGCTAATAATAAACATTATTTAACATAGAAAAATGTCTAATTATTGATATGGTGACATTTCCTCTTAGGAGTCAATTATTGTAACAGCTATGGATGATGTCTTGGGCATCAGTGCTTTGTAGGTCAGTAATTGTTACAGCACTGGAAAGTCTTCAAGACAGAGGACGTTCTACTTTCCGGTTTCCTGGAAATGGAGAGTGGTTTATCAATTAATTAATTTATTTATTTATTACTTGTTTATTAATTCCAAGGCTGGTGAGGAACTAGTTTGTCACATGGATATACCATATTATTAAATTGAATTGTAGATCTGTTTTTTATGCCAGGAAACTCAACAGGAAAGGAGCAGGAAAATAAAATGGGCTATTAAGTATTATTGCCTTGTATCTTGATTATGACCAGGACAAAACCATGGGTTAAATTAAGGCTTAAATTAAAGTGAAGCTGCTTTGGATTTAATTATTTTACCAGTGTCACAATCTCGCCTGCAGATGGCGCTGCGGCGGCGACGTGCACATAGAGCCGGAAGGAACGCGCGTGCACGAACCAGAGCGAGCACACGCTCGTGGAATGCGTATGAACTATGGAGACTTTGTTTACAATGGACACGTGCGTTTGTTTCTGTTCTGTCCCCTCCTTGTTTAGTCATTGGTTGTTTTGCGAGGGTGTGTATTAATTCTTACCAGCTGTCAGCGTTCAAGGTTAGTTACATTCGTTATTTAAACCCATCGTGTTGCTGCGCACTTGGTGCAGTATTAAATGTGTTAATGAGTAAAGCTGGAATGGAGTGTATAGATGTCGATAAAGTTAAGGTTCCATGTCCTGTTCTTGTTTCATGCCACGATTCCAGTTTAATGTTTAGACCTCGTTTAATGTTTGACCTTTGTTCGAGAATTAAATGCGTTAATGAGTAAAGCTAGAACAGAGTGTACAGATGTCAATACGGTTAAGGTTCCATGTCCTGTTCTCGTTTCATGCCACGATTCCAGTTTAATGTTTAGACCTCGTTTTATGTTTGACCTTTGTTCGAAAAATTCATGTATAGACGCCAAGTATATGTGAGCTACCTGGATGCTAGCGGTCGTGTTTTCGTGCCATGTGTTTGTTCCATGTTTTGAACCTAGTCTCATGTTTAGTACCTCGATTATAGCTTTTCCAGTTAAGACCGCGATCCCTGTTTAAGTTCTGGTTGTAAATAAAGACATTCATCTGCAATTGCTTCCGCATCGAGTCTGTTTCATAACATCCAGCCAGCAAGATAGTATGCCTCAACCTAAAGATGAGCTGATAGACTAAGCCCTGCATTTTCTGATAGAGCAACATCCCTGATACCAGGTTTACTTCATGATTCTAAAACACAAAAAAGTGATTAATGCACCACAACACGTCTTTGTAGGTGCTGTTCTAACCTTCAAACAATGGGCTGATTTTCCTCCAGCAGGTAACTCCTCCCTCACTGGTGTACTGACCCAGCGCTGTCTCGAGAAAGAACACAGGGATTCCACAAGTGGCGAGAAAGATTAGGTAAGGGATGAAGAAAGCACCTGTGTGGTACACAGAAGAAAAGTTACACAGAGCCTGAGAAATGAACAGAGGCAAATGGAAACATACAGCATCATATAGGAATTATTACAGTAGAGAGACCTTGTTCGTAATTGTTTTATTTAGCTATATGGAACTAATATTTTTCCAGAGCCCCAAGATGTCTGTCTTCCATGGACACATGTCAGTGACTTATCAAACAACATCTGGGAGTAAGTGAGAAAGCTGTGTTTTCAAGAACTCAACAGATCAAGAGGTCAATTTTGCAGCCACCTGGCAACCATAAAAACAACTCAAAGATTCTCAGTCAAGCTTATTAACGTATTAGATGATAAGATGGATATAAACAGTGAAAATGATAACTGTTTTTACCTCTAATTATGACACAACAGACATTTATTATAATAATCAGTTTTAGAAAGTGGTTATTTGTAGAAAAAAATATTACAAAACAGAATAAAAATAACAATGCCTTACTCAGCATCTTTAAAATGATCGTTATTAAATTTGTTTAATTTTTGTTATTTGTACAAAGAGAGAATTTCATAAAGCAGCATTGCAGAAATACAGATTTAGATGTAGATCCTTAATGAGCAAGCCAAAAGCGAAGGTGCCAAGGAAAATTTCCCTTTTTTGCAAACTATAACTATAAAAATGGGTTCTGGAAATTTTGGATTGATATAAGATGACATTTACTGGTCAAGGTAATGATGGGTAGTAAAAGTAGGTAGCATTCCTCTGTGTCATTAAACTGAGCTGTTTCCCCTTGTTTGAGCTGTTCCCTAAGCTGGGAATTAGTTATAAGAATGACATTTATCTAAAAACCCATCATCAGACAAATTTATACTAAATACCACAAATCATTCTTTCAGCACAGGGAAGTTAAGGCAACACATACAAGCTTACGACATCTGTTTGGTTTTAGTTTTACAAGCAACAATACTGCATTTTATGAAACAGCAGAGCGTACTTCTTGAACTTTCAAATGCATTGCTGAAACAATCCGTTAGCTGAAGCAAAAAAAAGTTTAGCAAACAGAATTTTTATTCTAATGGAAATACTCAGCCATGGGCAGTGGTGGCTTGGTGGTTAAGGGTCTGGGTTCCTGATCGGAAGGTTGGGGGTTCAAGCCCCAGCACTGCCAAGTTGCCACTGTTGGGCCCTTGAGCAAGGCCCTTAACCCTCTCTGCTCCAGGGGTGCCATATCATGGCTGCGCTCTGACCCCAACTTCCTGACAGGCTGGAGTATGCGAAGAAAACAATTTCACTGTGCTCTACTGTATATGTGACCAATAAAGACTTCTTATACTCCTTTGTTAAAAAAAAGGAGCAGATCATGCTAATACAAGTATGTATTGTATGTCTGAAAATGAACGGTCTCACATAAATATTCAGTTTTTCCTGATGGAGTAGAGGTAGGGAAAGGTTTATGAGTAGTGTTTTTTCATTTTTAAAATCATTATTAAACCACTTTTTAAGTTAAATTATGCACAATGTTGTTAATGTTCATATTTAAATACTGTATGTGGTCACTGCTATTGTAACATTAAGGCACAAAAATGTCAGTTTGGTACAAAGCAAATGAGAACAATCATGGACAAATCTACTGTTTGTACTTTCATGGCTTACCTCCTCCATTTTTATAACAGAGGTAAGGGAAGCGCCACACATTGCCTAGTCCAATAATTTCTCCAGCTACAGAGAGCACAAACTCCAGCTTGTTGCTCCACTGGCCTCTGTCCTTCATCTTCTCATCAGTATTTGGCACAATGTCCAATGGTCGATTCAAACCATTGGGTGGATCCATTTTGCCCCTGATATTCTTTTCTCCTGGGACAAAGAACAAACATTTCATGAAAAAGACAAAAACAGAAAGCAAAAGAGAAGTGACTAACTTTGTATTCTGAGTAAAGGGATTAAGATAAACGTTTGTCCTCATTCAGAGAGAGCTCGATTGTCTATCATGGCATGCAAAAATGATTTAAATTCTTTGAGTTTATATCTTCTTTGGTGCACAAAGACTATTACATGCATAAGGTCGCTTTGGGACCTTTAGAACCTGTGTTTTGATGCTCTCCACACCTCACAGCACAAGGGTGGGACTGTAAATAAAGTAGCACAAGGTGATCAGGATTCTAGTGAAAAAATAGTAATTCCAATAAAAAAAAAAAGTGCAACACCCAAAGTCAGCATAGTTATTTGCTCATTTGGTAAACAATGTGCAGCAATTACAATGGGTCATATAATGTAGGTCCTTAGTGGATCATAGAGTGGTGGAAGAGTGGGGGAACATCTCACAGCAAGAACTGACAAATCTGGTGCAGTCCATGAGGATGAGATGCACTGTAGTACTTAAAGCAGCTGGAGGTTACACCACATACTGACTGTTACTTTAAATATTGACCCCCCCTTTGTTCAGGGACTCATTATTCCATTTCTCTTCGTCAAATGTCTGTGAAACTTGTTCAGTTTATGTCTCAGTTGTTGAATCTTTTTATGTTAATACAAATATTTACACATGTTAAGAAATTTGCTGGAAATAAAAGCAGTTGAATGTGAGAGGACTTTTTTTTTTTTTTTTGCTGAGTTTATTTAGTTGATTTATAGGCTAATTAATTTATTTATTGTCACATCAGCATCTCTGCCTGCTTGTAAGAACCAAACAAGACAGGTGGTCAGGCACATCTGTCTCTCATATCATTCCTACACAGTATACTGTTCAAACACTCTTTGTGAAGTCTGTGTGACATTTCTGAGCCTTGTCTCTGCTTATTGGTTTGACTGGTTCTTACTTCTGGTTTTGGTTTTTATTCTGTCATTGGATTCACCTTGTTCTGTTTGCACATTGCTTGAACCCTCATATATGATATGATTATAAATCTTTGCTTTATCTTTTAGCTTTGGTCATTTTTGTAAATTTTTTATCTTGCTATTTTTGACAAAGAAATGAAAATGGGAAGCAAACTGAATAACTGAAAACATATTAGCACACTTTAGTCCCTAATTAATTTAAATGAAAATTCTACTTTAGAATATAGACCACATATTGAACACATATTGGATTATCAGTGTCTTATTCAGCTTTGAGTAGCATTTACAGCCACAAACTGCAGAAGTCACTTTATGCTACACAGAAACTAAAGGTATAATGTGGACAATTGTAAACTAATTGTGTAATCTCGAAGACATCATCAGTGATGTTTCCTGGGGTCACTAGGTGTTTCAGGTCTTTATCATCAAAAATCCATGCCCAGGAGACCCAGCCATCGCTGATCAGACCTGATCATAACCTGTGCTCAAGATGTGAGTTTAGGTTATGAATTCATGTTCAATATTTTGCATAACAAAGTCTTAATGTGTTTATTGTGTATGATATATTGCGTATGATTGAATATGTCTTTTACAAGTGTCTACATTGTTATTATTACTACTTTATTAAGCAAATAACAGGACCATAATCAACTCCTAATATGTGTTCTTAAAAAAAGAAAGTGTTACCAACATCTAATAAAGTTGTCTCAGCCCACATGTTTGATGAGGACAATGTAGACTTGGACAAAACAAATGATTTAACACAGATGGTCTACGAAGATTTTGTTCTTAATAATTTCAATTATTATATGTATAAGGACATTTTAGATGTTACGTTACTGCAAATATCACATGCCGATATCATTGTGTTGGGCTGAATTCCCAAGCCATAGTGATAGACTACAGCATTGAGGGATATGGTCCTGACCCAGAACAGGCATGAAGAAAGAGCTCTCTCTGTCCCACAAACAGAAAACTCTCTGACTGTGCTCACTCCTGTCAGCTTACATTAACGGCTTCAAGCTTTCCATGCCACTCAGACCCTACAGAGTACTGGTGTGGCCAAAGAGAAAAAAATCCCTCTAGAAACTGAATCTAACAAATTAGTAAACAGACTGGATAATAAGAGGCTACTCCATGGCCCACAGACTAAAGGTCCAATGTACAGGGGTCTGAGCAAAGCACATTCCAGACCTCCGTCTCTCTCCCCAGGGGTGATGGAGATAACTGTTCCCTTGACATAGTTAAGGTTTCAAACAACAAACGATGATGGCATCCTGCAGTGACAGAAGCCTTGAGAATGTGTTCTCTCTCTCTCTCTCTCTCTCGCTCTCTCTCTCTCTCTCTCTCTCTTTCTCTCTCTCGCTCTCTCGAGCAGAGAGGCAGACAGCCAGCACCAACTCACCCTCCATCCACTGCAACTGAGCACTGAAAAGGCAGGGGGTGGAGAGTAAAGACTCTAGCTTTAACAAGGAACTTGTGGGAATGAAGGGTTGGCATTGAGCAGAATAGGCCCGAGGGCTGGAGGTCTTTGTGTTTGAGGACAAACCTCAGTGCCAGGGAGTTTGATCACAGTTTACCTTGGTTTTCACAGGCTCATGGGGCTGACAAAATGGCATGATTACCAAGCAGTGAAAATTCACATCCACAGAAAAACGAGACATAAGATGTGCTCTTTGCTGACTAGGTGTAACTTTTTCAGAATCAGAATAGCTCTATTTTTGGAAGTAGTTGCAGGATAGTGGTCAGTCCGAGAGTTGTAGAATAATATTGTTGTAGAATAAATACTTTTGGACAGAAATGGAACTACCAAATTCTTGCAATAAAAAAATGAATCAGTTAACACTACAGATACTTAATGATATAAATATTATATATATATATATATATATATATATATATATATATATATATATATATATATATATATGTATATATGTATATATATATATGTATATATGTATATATATATATATATATATATATATATATATATATATATATATATATATATATAACCTTACACTGCATTAATGCAAGAAATGTTTTATATAGTTCCATGTTTACATACAAAGAACAGAATGGGTCATACAGTCCTTTAGTCTTTTTAAAAAATATATGCTTAACTAGTCTTAATATCAAAATAAAATATTGGAGTCTAATGTCTTTCATAAATGAGTAAAATCACAGACATAATAGATATATTATTAACCATTTTTGGTCAACATGGACTTAAGGTAAAAGCTTTTTATTTAGCTTCATTTACGTGAATAGCACAATAAGTTTCATACTTCAATACATCACAAAGGTAGGATAATAAGTCTAACAGAACCAGTGGAATCACCAAAAAATAAACAACATGCACTGATAGTTATACACATCACAGCTAGCATACCTAAAAGTCCTGACCCATAAGTTACCAGTTTGGTGCTTTATATATATATATATATATATATATATATATATATATATATATATATATATATATACACACACACACATACATCTCTCTCTCTCTCTCTCTCTCTCTCTATATATATATATATATATATAGAGAGAGAGAGAGAGAGAGAGAGTTTACAAAGGGAACTTTATAATAGGATCAGTACTTTAAAATATTATTATTTTGAAACATTAAATAAGGTAAAATTTCATCAGCTAACAAGGTAATAATATTAATACTCTTAACACAGTCGAACAACAAAACAAAGAAAATGGAGAATAAACTTGTCTAGATTTACGTACATACCTTGTAGGACAACACAGCTAAGATGTATAATCAATTATTGACCAAAATTGTTCCCAAGCATTCAGCTGAACTCACTGACCTGTCATTGGATTGGAGTGTAATGTAGTCATCAACTCAGCGATGTGACCAGTAAATTTGAAGTTTTTATTATTTAATATGAGTGGAAGCACAGGAGGGATCCTGGTCCATCTCACCACTCAGCCCTCAATGAAGCATTACCAACTCCTCCCCTAATTTCTTCCTCTTTCATTCATGAAACAGCACATTGGAGGCTTGTGGAGCCTATGAGAGTGACAGAAGGATTACATAACTTTTTGCCCTCCTGCTCGGCCCACAAAATGTCTCTGCCATTGTCAAGAAACCAAAGACTGAGAAGAATATGGCACAGGGTCAGAAGACCACCATGGCCAGACCTCACTGCCTCAACTAGCATCGAAACGCTGCTAAAAGGCCAGACTAAAGACTAAAAGATTGGCTAAAGTATTAAAAAAAGGCGTTTTCAATAGTCTGTTGAAAAGGGAAACAGGGAACCAGACATCCTCTTCTCAGTGATACCGGATAGTGTAATTATGAGTGGTCTCGGGATTTTCATGGATAAGAGTCTCTAGAGTCTACCCAGCATGGTGTAGAAAAAAATTAACACCCAGTGAGTGGCAGTTCTGTGAGTGGAAACACCCTTTAGATGAGAGAGTAGGAGAGAGAAGGAAATTGAACAGACTGGTTCAAAATTTCTTGGATTTGTCAGTCAGTTGCTGGTATCACAGGTGCGAAAAAGAAAGAGAGCAGGCCATATCAGTCACAAGACAGGCCAGGGCTCTGGGACTTGTCCCAAATCTGACCTCTCTAAGCAAATCAAGTGGTGAATGCAGACATAGTGATGATACATGAACTTAGAACGCAACATTATAGCAGTGTGAGGTACACACTGGCAAAATGTTAGCCATTCTACTGCTGTTGGAATAATCCCTCCATTCAACAGGGGCTTTTTAAAGGAGCTGATTTACAGCTGATTGTTCCTAGCAGTATGTTTTGTAATCACAAAGTCTTCAAGGCCAAGGAGCCAAGGTCCAATCAAAAAGGTAGACCCCAGAGTTATTAGGTAGACTGCCTGGTTTTAAAGACCCTCCCTTTTTGTATGCTAAGGGTGTCATCTCAAGACATGCATCCACAGGACTGTTTCACAGATCAGTAGATCTGCAAAGCCCGTATTTCATGTCCCAATCACCCCAAAACACAAATGCTTTTTAAGGTCTGCCTTCCAAGGTCAGGCATTCCTTGGCCCCCTAGTGGAATTGAGGGTGTTCCTCTGTTTTTTTTTTCTTTCCATTTTCTGAGTTGTCGCCACTAAGACCTCTGCCTTACATGCAATCATGGCAGATGGGCCCATTCATGGTAGGCCTTACTGCGATTATCCTGAGTTCAGAGAACCACAGTTACACATGTTACTTTTTTTGTATATGATTTTTCTTTTACTTATAAAATACATGTTTAAATAGGACCAGAAGTATTCCAACTGTTCAGAAGAAAAAAAATTCCATATCCTTCCGTACAAAAAAATGACTGCAGTAAAACTGAACTTCATTCTGATGATTATGAAATAACAGGAATGTGACTCTGCAAAAACAGTAAGTCTGCTGCTGGTCCTTGAGGAAATAATAGCCACAGCTGGAAACACAATGGGTACACAAATACTACAGGACCATAGCAGTGGAGTGTGGTTTGTTAATACTTTGGTTTGTTAATGCAGATGAGAAGACAGGTTTGGCTGGCTCAAATGATATTGCTGGAGCTTGGTAATAACACTCAGCACCACCTGTTGCTAGTAAGCTAGCAGATTATTGCCTCCTTCTGTCCAAAACACAAACCAGACCTTTGAGGCACTAGGTTGCCAACTGCCATCACATTATTCACATAAAGATGGTTGTCAGAACCTGCAAAATGTTGACTGGCTATACTGACTGCAAAAGTGCAGTCACTACTAGAAAAACAGGTAGAGTAAACAGGTTAGATTTGCTGGCCAAGTTCTTTTAAAAATTTTCTGATTCAAAAAATGGAGAAAAAAAAAAAAGAAAAAAAAGATGATGTATCAATTCAGGGTCCTTCCATCTGAATTAGCTTTAGCAGACAGGGTATTCACAAGCTTCCTTAGAGTCCTTGCATTGACAGGGGTTGTGTAATCCCTTATCTGCATAATTGGCTGCTGTGCAGACAGTTCCAACAGCAGATGTTGAACCAGGTCCTCATCCTACAGATAGCAAGCACTAAGAAAAAAAAAAAAAAGAGTAAAAAGAGTCACTTGATTCCTTCACAGACTCTCATGTCACTCAACTTGCCTGCCACGTAAGACTTCATGATCAAAGACAGAGCCATCACAATTATGGATGAAACTTTGACTAGACAGATCACACATAAGCAGACTTCTTAGGTCTGGCTTTCATGACTTTTCATTATTTATAGAGTAGTTACCTAGTTTTGCCCATCTAATCTTTTCTATGTAAACCATGTTGAAATGTCAAAAGAAGAAGAAAAAGAGTGACAAAGCATTGGTCCAGTGCACATTTCCTCCATTGGGGCACACACTCAAGGTGTTCTCCCTGCAGGGAGGGAGACTATGATAGATGCTTCACATGGAAAAAACATGAGAGTAAATGAAAGACAAAATGACTCTTGACATCAGCATATCAAAATCCTTCAAAACAAAAGTTGGATCATTGAAATGAAAGTTAAGTGCAACATTTTCAGGAACTCCTAATGGGGTTACACATACTAGTCTGAACCTTCAACACCACAGTTGTGTTCTACGTCAACCTCCATGGGGGCAGACAATCACAAGTGATGTTAAGGTGGGTAGGCAAGCACACCTTCAATGGACAAATGTTGTTCAGAGGTAGTTCGCCTTGTACACTTATCATCAGGTCACACACCATTCCAGTGCTATATGGTTCATCAAATGACACTGTTCCCTATAAAAAGATGAGTGGTTCAGGGGCCTTTTCTGGTTCAGCAAAAGTGATTAGTCATTCAGGGCGAACAGTAGCTGGTAAGTGTTTCTACCTTGATTTTTAGTTGAAACTAGTTTTAGCATTGGTTGTCAGCTGTACCTGCGCTTCCTTGTTGCTACGAGCTGTTTATGTGTTGCTAGATTAAAGCAAATTCAGATACTCACATTCAGTTTCGCTCGGGAGTCGTTTGTTCACACTATTAGACTTTGTTTTGCTAATTAAAGAGGCGTGATCAGCTGTGAAGAACTCCCACTACAATACTTGAGAACTAAGAAACATCCAAACCCTTGAAAGAGCTGTTTTTAAACAAATCTCCACTTTTCTCACACATAACAACCTCCTGGATACCAAGCAGTCTGACTTCAAAAGCAGTCACTCCACGGAGACTGCTCTATTTTCCATCACTGAAGCCTTACTATTAGCAAGATCAGCCTCAAGATCATCTGTCCTTATCCTACTCGACCTCTCTTCTGCCTTTGACACTGTGAAACATCAGATCCTCATGTCAACTCTCTCCATCTTACAATAGGCATTACTGGAATGACTCTGCGCTGGGTGGAATCTTATCTCTCAGACAGATCCTTCAAGGTATTGTGGAGTGGAGGAATTTTTGAAACTCAGCAACTCACAACTGGGGTTCCTCAGGGATCAGGTCTGGGTCCACTACTCTTTTCTATTTTTATGACATCTTTGGGGCCTGTGATTGAGTCTCATGGCTTCTCATATCACTGCTATGTTGATCACACCCAACTCTATTTGTCCTTCCAGCCTGATGATCCCTCCATCTCAGCACACATCTTCACCTACCTGTCGGACATCTCAAACTGGATGAGGGAATGCCACCTTAAGCTCATCTTGGCAAAAACTGAGCTTCTTCTCATACCTGCCTGTCCCTCAATCAACCACAACCTCACCTTTCAGCTTGGCTCCACCACACTCAAACCAACCAGGGCAGCCAGAAACCTTGGGGTGACCTTCGATGACAACTTGACCTTTACAGAGCACATTTCAAAAGGACACAATCCTGTATGTTCATTCTGTACAACATCAAGGAAATCAGACCCTATACCACTATACAGGCTACACAGCTATTAGTCCAGGCTCTTGTTATCTCAAAACTGCACTATTACAATGCACTACTCTCGGGGCTCCCAGCCAGCTTACACTGGCTCTCACACGTCTACTTTGCACACTCTTCTTCTCTAGAATGCAAGAATTAAAAGACAAGGTCATGACTACCAATAATGCCGTAACCAGATCAGACAATGTCATTGCCAGGTTCAGCAACCACTGTCTTGTCCACTGAGGAAAGAGAACCAAATCAGAGGCACATAAATCAACACACATCGAAATGAACTGTATACTCACCCTAGAACTGCTAACACAAGGATATTCCTCACAGATGTCATTGCAGACCTCAGGCAGGGCTGGAGAGGACCTGGCAACCTAGAATTCTTGTCTTAGGATGCTGGCAAATTCCCAGGGGGCACAAAACAACAGGCAATGGTGAGGTGGGCAGGCAATCTCTGGAACTGTGCTAAAGCACACCTATCAGTGGGTAAAGGTAGTTCAGATAATTGAGAACGCCTAAATCACAGTGGAAGTCTATCTATTTGCAAAAAGGACAAGTTACAGTCCCATCTCATGACAAAGTGTTGGTTTTGTTGACTATGAGAGCAGGTGGTGGAGTGTCAAAGAGAATCTTGCAGGGGTACTGGAACTATGGACCTGAGAGACATAAAATAGAGTGACTCTCAGTAGATCTTGAATGGTCCAATGTAGTGTGGAGACAGTTTCTTGTTAGGATGGTCCAGGGTGATCTGATGATAAGTGTACAAGTGAATTCTTGGCATAGTGAGGCCTGGATGAAATTTTTCACCAATCTTTGGTCGGTCTGCTTGAGCTATTGGTTTAGTATCTTCACCTGCCAACTGAAGTTAGGCTAATGGCCAGAGGTCAGGCTGATATTTCTGCCCAGACAATCCATTAATGCCCTTTAGACTTGAGTGGTGAACTTGACCTGAGGTCCATGATTAGGAAGGCCAAAGCAATAGAATACAAGCCGGAACACAGCCTTTGCACTCTGGTACTCATTGCAGGAAACCAAACACACCACAGTCTAAGAGGCAGAGTAGGAACTAAGAATAACAATCACAATGCAATAAGCACAACTAGGTATTAACATGAAATCACACAGACTAATACACAGACTAGGCAATTGCACTACCCCCATCTGGGGCAGAGTAGCAGCAGAGAAGGAGCACATGAATGGTACAATTCTGCACAATTGCTGAATGGCTATGCGAGTTTGTAAAATAAACTGTGATATGAAATGCAATATGAGCCATATTAATTCCCACCACCTCTCATTTATCAACTTGGCAAATCCCACCCACCACCTAGCTTTCCCCATCAGACAAATGCTACCAAGTGGGGAGGTTAAATGCTACCATATGCTACTTCTGAGACATGCCGGTCACTGTATCTTTTCAAACTGCTGCTCATGCCATGTCACAGGGTAGCTGGGCATACACTCAAAGGAAAACAATAATTGCTTACTTCTGCATACATGAGCTTGCAAATGCCTACAAATGTTGCTCATTGACAGGGGCAATATTCTGTTGCAATATTCGGGTGGATAAATCTATTATTCTAGAGTTCTTATCTAATCCGTCCACAAACTTCTCAAAATACTACAGTATGCTGGAACTTTTGCCCATTCCTTCTGACAGAATTGGTGTTAGTCAAGTTTGTGGGTCTTCTTGCTCAGACATGCTTTTTTTTTATTTTTTAACCTTTTCTATAAAAAGTTAAAATTTTCTATAGGATTCAGGTCATGCTTTGTAATAGCCATTTAAACAGTTTCACTTAGTTGTATTTAATAATGTTGCTTCTTTCTAGAAATAAGGCTCAAAATTAGCAAAAATACCTGACAATGGGACCATTTCAAGACAATTTCAAATCTGTTTTCAATAGGCTAATTAAAACTTGAAATTAGTTAAAATGTCAAGAAATAGGCTTAATATTAATATTCTTCTATTTAGTTTATTGTAATCTCACAATAGGAAATACTAGTTAGATATGGTAGTTTATACGATGTAATATATATATATATATATATATATATATATATATATATATATATATATATATATATTTTGCAGTATGATTACCTGCAAACTTCAGTCTGGCTTTTTAATGCCTGAGTATGGACTTCTTCCTTGTGCAACAGCTTTTCAAGTATGACTCTGTTACTGATGGATGTACATACTTTGGTACCTAATGCCTCTAATCCTTCACCAGTTCCCTTGTTGTTGTCTTGGAGTTCAGCTGAACCTTTCACACCAAAGTTCATTCATCCATGGGAGCCACCTTCATGAACGATGCAGTGTCTGTGTGATCACAAGATTTTTATATTTGCATACAACTGTTTGTACAGATGCTCATGGTACCTTCAGTTGTTTGGAATTTGCGGAGGGTTAAGGAGGAACTGGACTTCTGTAGGTTCACAACTTTTTAAGGTTGTGGCTGAGTTGCTTGGATTTAACCATGGTGTCAAGAGCAAAAATGCTCTGTCTTTAAAATACAGCCACAGGTGCACTCCCAATTAACTCCTAATTATGAAAATCATGAAAATCCATGGAGACATAGAACATGGGATTCATTCAGAAGCTTCTAAAAGTCATTACCTTAATTTCTGAAATCTTCCAGACTGTTTGACTGAGACAGTCAACTTGGTCTCAACTATATATCATCATCAAAATCTTTTATAGGGACCATAACACACATAGACAGCATCAGACAGTGATAATCCTTAGTCAAAGATGAAAGCACAGGCAAGAGTCAAAACCAGGAAGTAACTAGCAACACGGGAATCAGGAAAACAGGAAAGTCTTTGTAATGCATGAAAACATCAACAAGGCTTTGCAAAGAGACAGTGAAACAGAAGGGCTGGAATGAACACTGTAATTAGATATGAATCAGGAACTAAAGACATGTGAAGACAATAGGGCAGTATCAGGGCAGGGGTGGAAACAAGGATGGAAAGAAAACAAAGCAAATTGCTATTTAAACAAAACACTCAAAACAAAGCAAAACATGAAAACGCAAGAGAGGGGGAAATTCGTTACAGCTACGTTTCTTCGCTCATCTTTGCATGTGGCACTGCATATTTATGTAAAACAATGTGAAAAAAATAAAGTACATTGCTGGGTTTGTCGTGTTCTCAAAGCTTTATTATACCCAATTCCATTTCACTTGTCATAGGTCAAGACTTGTCAAAAGAAATTGTTACACTTTGTGATTTTCAAAAGACCTGAACAAAATGAGGAAACAAAATGTTTTCCCCCATCACTTTACAGTCTCAAGCTGTTTCTCACTTCAGTGGCATTGGTCAAGGGCCAAAACTTGCCCACATCTGAAGAAGATTCTCTGTCTCCTTTTATTAAAATCAAAGACATAACAAGCTTACCAAAGCTTACTGTTAATTATGAGCTTAAGCATGTAGTTACAGAGCTACTATTAAGTGGACCTGCTGTTCACTGGTTCAAAAGACACTAAAGTGGTTCTTACAAATAACATTAAAAATACCACAAACTGAACCATTCATAAGACACATTTTTACTTCAGTGTCACACACAATATTCACTACATGAGTCTAAATGTTCAGAACCATTTGGTGAACCTGAGTGGTTTTGAAGTACAGAGGGGTTAGCTCACTTTGGGGTGAACTCTGGCTTACCTGTACCATGAAGACAGAAGACACACAAGCAGGCACACTGAGAGTGTTAATATGCTATAAGGATACAAGGACTACACAACAACAAATGAATAGTGCTCCAGGTTAATTACTTGGTAAGTATATTTGGAGTAATTAACTTATTAAGTCCTCCTGCAGATCTGTCACAAATACCCCGTTTCACCACATGGCATGGTTCAAAACACGGTGAGCACTGTTCCTATTTTTTCCAAGTTTTGTCTCCATCCGTGACTTATGCATATACAGATTTATGTTTACAGGCCATATTCAGAGTTAATCCTGAAAGTGAGCACATCAGTATTTAGAAACAGACATGACTAAAGACAGAAGCATTATTTAGTCAGTTACATTAGAGTTGTGCACACTGGGTGGAGTTTGAATAAAATAGAAAAATCTGGAAACCTCAGGGAAATGAACTAAACACAGGTGATTTGCATATTCTGAATGGCACCCAGAAAATCAATTTAATAAGCTGCGTAATCTGTCTCTGAATATGAGTGACTTTCCCTGCTTAACTACTGATGTAACTTTTGGACTTAAGTTGTCGACTTACACTGGGTAACACTTTATTTGGATAGTCCACTTTAGATACTATAAAGACCATCTATAGCAGGGGTGTCCAATATTATCAGGAAAGGGCCGGTGTGGGTCCAGGTTTTCATTCCAAACAAGCAGGAGATACAGGAGATTGACAGCTAAATAAAATAATAATAATAATAATAATAATAATAATAATAATAATAATAATAATAATAATAAACTTTATTTTATAAAGTGCCTTTAAAAGCAGCTTCTCAAAGCGCTGTACACAAAATAAGCATTACACAGAAAAATAAAACAAATTAATAAAAAATTAATTAAAAATTATTTTAAAAATTTATGTAAAAAAATGTATATGTTCACATTTCCTGGTCCCCGTCAGGATCCTGGCGGCAGAGTTTTGAACATATAGCAATTTGTTAATTGTGGATTTAGAAACTCCGGCTAAAACGGCGTTACAGTAATCCAGCCGAGTGACAACAAATGAGTTAAATAAGCTTTTCAGCCAGAAGGAAGTTTAGCATAGGGTGCAGTCTAGCTATATTTCTGAGGTGAAAAAAGTTCTCTTATTGAGAGAAGAGACTGGGGCCACTACAGAGCTGTCTACAGAGCTGAAGTTGCAAATAATCCTGCAATAAAAATTCATAAAGCCGAGAAACCGCTGCACCTCCTTCACTGAAGTGATAGAGAGCCAATCAGTGACTGCTTGGACCTTTTTGGGATCCATCTGGATGTTGCTAGGATTAATAACAAATCCAAGGATCTGTACTTGGGACACATGGAACTTGCACTTTTTGGGTTTGACAAAGAGACAGTTACCCAGGAGGCATTTTAGGACCTTCCTGACATGCTCAACGTGCTCGTGGATGGAACTCGGGAAAATGAGGATGTCATCCAGCTACACAAACACCTGGATGATGCACAAAGTCATTAATCAGTGCTTGGAACATAGCTGCTACCTGCCACAATGATGTGAAACTTGATGGCATACTCAGTCACACTTCTGCTGCCTTACTGGAGGGTTAGAAGTCATTTAGATGCCAGGCAGAGTAACTGGAACAGAAGTGATTCTGAGCTTCCCAGAGGCTGTAGTCCAAGAGAGGGCTCTTCCTGAGAGGAAAGTGATGTATGCAATTTTGGCTCTGTCCAAGGGGAACTCGAATTTAAAGGATCCACAGCAGGCACTGGGCACAATTGTGAGCGTTTAGCCATCAAGGTCTCCTGCTGGGTGAGTAACACTTCGTGGTGCTGAACCGAGAACTCATGCTGAGCTATGGTGATGAAGAGCTGTGTTTCTATGAGGGCCAGGACTCAAACTCGGGTCAGCAGCGTTTGAGTCAGACACACTATCCGTGAACGACAGGAAAGGTGATGAACCCAATTACGAAGATGAACTCAAACAATGTGAATGTTCCAAAATGTGTAATAAAAATTCTAATAAAAATGTAGACATAGGAAAAACGGAAAAAAACAAGATGAAAAGTTTAATCCCAAAGTTCAGTCAATAAATCCAATAAATAATCCAATACAAGAATCTACGAAGGAAAATATCTTGCAAAAGAGTAATCCAACAGAAAAAAGATCTTCAAGGCAAAGGTAAAATTTAGAAAAGTTTTTAAAAATCCAACAGGTAGGCACAACCTGTGAATGATACACAGGTGACATCAATAACACCAATAACAGAGGAAACACAACATGAGGGAACATTAATGGCCTCTAGTGGTGGAAACACAAAATGGCAAGTCCAGATTCTGACAAAATCAGTCAACTGCTTTTCATTAGGTTTCAAATCCAGATATAGAGATAGCCATTGCAAAGAACTGATGTTGTGTTCCTTACAGCCATTTCTTTAAGAATTTAAGTGGACAAACCTTACTTGGATGTAGTATAATATTAAGTATAATAGTCAAAATGCAGGAACGACTAATGATAAGTAGATATCGACTTTTCATCTTTCAAAGATATCCGTGATTACATTTTGACTAGTTAGATTTACATTTAAATGTGTAATAATTTCAGTTAAGGTACTTTTTATGTAACTAACACATTGTTTGCTTATCCAACAAAAAAAGAAGTTACAATTTAAGAGCATATAAGAGTATCCATCTGCGTAGACTGTAATGCACTGCTTAAGCCTCTCAGGGCAGTGGTGCTGCTGCTTCTGTTGTTTATTTGCAACATAAAGCACTGTGTGCAGGAACATTTTCAATTGGCCATCAAAAATATAAGTAAATGTGTCATTTAAACACTTGACAGTTTGCATTTTCTTTTTAATGAATACAAGAAACAAACAGACTGATTTTACATGCAACATAAAGGGTTATTTTATAATGAGTCAGGAGGCCAGACCAAAAGGGAAAAAAGGGGTTTCATGCCAAGTTCAGTTAAACTTCAGTTGAACCTTTGAAAGCATGAAAACAAAAGGGATGGTAATGCTCTCTTCTTTCTGGAATAAATAACTTAAATAAGGGAATGCTATTACTAAAACACACAAATAGAATGAAATGGAACAACTGTAGAAATAGTGCAGAGGGATCAGGCATCAGCATCATGCCAGTCTTGTCCAGTTGACTGTAGAATTGATTTCTTCTTATCTGAAATATTTTCAGGACTAATAATTAAATATTCTTTGCCATTTTTTTTACTGTTTGCGTCGTAGTTTTTTTTCTTCACTGACAAATAGTCAATATCCCACAGTGGTGACTGGCGATTATGTTAGTCAACTAGTCTATCCCAATAAAAATATTATTTAAGAAGTGTAACAGGACCTGAAAAGACCAAAATCTGGAAGTAAATTACAATGTTGAATTGGATGTGAATCAAGTGAGATGAAAAGGAAAATTGAGGGAAAAAATATATTATAATTGTTTTTAATTAATTGTTTTAAATATCTTCTACAAGTCACAACAACTAAGCTGGTAAACCAGTTTAACCATGCTTTTCCTAGTTTCACCAAGCTTATACACCAGCTTATAACTAGCTTTACCAGGCTGGAGTATCAGTTCAGCCAGCTGTAAACATATAATGCAGGCTGGTCAGCTTAACCAGTCCAGGATCCAAGCTGATCAAAGCTAGATTTTCCAGCAGGACTGTCAACTCTTCATCAATAATGCACCATTTAACAGTGCAGCATCACAGTTTTAACATTCAGAAATGGTAAAGCAAACACGTTTAGCTAAAAACCTGATAGCTTTTCTTAGGCCATTTGGTGGGAAACATTCCTGTTGTTCCAATGCCAGACGACTTTAGAGATCTTCCCCCTTCTCACATCTGATCCTGTGCTCCGAGCCAGCTTCAGCTGCAAATGTGAAAGTTAAACCCACATTTCCATGCATGCCTCATGCTTTCAATCACAACTGGGTGACATTGTTTTGCATACTGGGGTCCCTTGCCCCAGGAGGTTTACAACCCTCCAAATGAACCACATATATCCCCAGGAGTCCTGCCACAGGTGAGGAAGTGCGTATGGAAGGACCAGATGGGATTTATAGCAGGCATTGACAGCAGATGGATCTGTCCCAAATGGAGTTGCAAGCCATCCAACCCTGGGCACAATGCATTTTACCATGTGAGGATCAGTTAGAGCCATTTACCAGACACTTACAAAACTCTAAGAAATTATAGTGTAAGTGCAGCTGGTCATGTGCATTAGCAAAGAGGAGTGTGTGCTGACGTCTTGACATGTACTTAATTAAGTTGTTTAGTCTAGGCTTCCTCCCAGTTGTAGAGGCTCTTAGGGTTGCTAGAGTCTGAGTCTGGTGTTTTTGTCTGGATCTTGCTAGCTTTGGTTTACTGTGGATAAGAAACAATACAGAACATTCTGGTGTTTGGATTTAAGAAACAAATGAATACATGAGGTCATTGGCATTATCCTGATTCAAGCAAGCTGTTGTAGCTTTAAAAAAAAAAATTATAAGTTACATTCGTGTTATACTTTACACAAGGCCAATTTGAAACAGCATCTGCATTACATCAGTAGTTAGTTTTAAACTATTTTCATTTGGAACAACACACTATATTTGTTATTTGCATTGTGAAGGAAATCTGGAAATAGATGAAGTTGTGATTTGATGAAGATCTGGAAACTGTTATCCTTTTAGGCATTGAATAATTTTAATCACGGTTATTATTGCTGAGAATTCTTGATACATTTTGGAAGTATAGTACGAGAATATTCTGAAGTTTTCTATACATCTCCTACCTTAAACCTGGCACATAGCTCATAGAATGAAACTGTGCAAAAGCTGTTCTGTGTAGCAGAAGGAAAGTGGTTTGCTGTGTTCAAACAGTCTATATTTGCTCAAATATATGCATTTCTTTAGATGTATTTAATTATTCAGAAAGGAATAATTTCTTTCCTATACAAATACAAAATAAGATTTGTATTAAATTCTTTTTTATGCAAAGTAATTTACATTTATCCAAAGTGATTTACAATTGTGAAAGAATATATGTAGTCCAAGCAGATGAGGGCTAATAGTCTTCCTGGCAGTCCTGGGAATTGAACTTACAATTTTGGATCACTACCTCCAAGCCTTAACTGCAGAGTTACTCCTGCCAAAAGCACAGATACTTACACAGGCATGGTGATAAGACATCAAAAATATTTGTATTCTTTTCTGCATTTATAAACTTGTGCTGAATTTACATTAATGTGCTTTAAAGTGCCTAGATATACAATTCTACAGTAAAAGTCTACGATAAACTAACCAATGTAGTTTCAGATGTTCTCCTTGAGATTTTATAAGTTTCTGCTCAGTACAGTTCACCTCCCGGATCCCAAAAAATGGCAGTACGTAAGGCTAAATTTCCCCTACGTGTGTGTGTGTGTGTGTGTGTGTATGTGTGTGTGTGATGCAGGGTATTTTCATTCCCTGCATTCAGTGTTCCGTGGAATATGTTCTGGACCCACTGCATCCATCACCCAAATAAAGTTTCTTATGAATGAGTGAGTGAATGAAATGAATAATAATTCAAGATCAAGGCATGGAAAGTGGAGGATCATGGCACTGTCCAAGTTTGATTATTACCAAATGGTGTTAACAGAGTCTTGTCTTTGTCAGACAAGGATATTTACCACACTGGGAAGAACAGGAGACAGTTTGGAAGAGCAATCGAAAATACTTTTTCCAGAGATGACTTTTCCTGTCAAGTCCTAAATCATGACCCCACTAATGTCACTGTTATCTATAAGTTCATCATGAGTGGGAGAGATGGCTCAATTACAAAGACATGGCAATCAAGTATAGGATTTTTGTAAATGAAGTTGCATTTTGCTTAAAAAAAAAAAAAAAGTGTTAATTTCCCTTATTTATGGAGACTTTTAGGTATTTGGGTCTATACCAATATCTTCTACATTCTCTTTTTCAACATTGATATTTCAATTCTTCATTATTTTAAGACATCTTATCCAATTAGTTTAATGCTTGCATTGTAACTTCGGTAGTCTGTGCCATTTCTATATTATCCTTGTATAACCATCACATGATGAATTTTCCATGCTATGCCAGGCCCTACCATATCACATTTAACTATTATTTGCATGTTTGGTTTATTTGTTATTCTCACTAATGTACAGACATTTTAAAAAATAAAATCCAAATTTCATTGTAGTTGTGGACAGCAGTTTGACCATCATAATAATTATACAAGTATATGTTTCTTTTTTTAAAAAAAAAAAACAACAACAACAACAACACATACTAGTTAATACTGAGTTTGTAGGTAACCTGAGACAGTTGTGTAGGTCTATGGGGCTTAAATTTAGGCATCAGTGGGTAAAGGCCCTATTAGGGGCCATTCTGAAAAGATGCTTGTCGTTAGTGGCCCACTGCTGAGTAACACACACATGACAGGATGGAGCTACTTCGAGTTCAAAAGAAAATCAATGCCCTCTGGAAGATTATGGTCATTTAAAATGCCCTCTGTACCGGTAATTTCCTTTGCCTGACAGCAGTGAGATTGCTTTCTGCTGTTTCTTGTTAAACCCTCAAGAAAAAGGGGAAAAGGGAGAGAAAAAAACCCCAAGATACCAAGTAGAACATTCTAACTGAGAGACAGATGCATAAATTCTAGCTTAGGTATAAAGTTAGATATCAAGATGGAAAGCTAAACTTTAAGTCTGCTCCTGATTACAGGTCATTTTTATGGGATTTTTAACAGCCTTATGAGGAGTGTTGTCTGCCGTCAACGTTTACCTCACACATACACAATTTCTAGGCAGGAAGAGAAAAACCCATTAACAACAGCTCCAATGCTTACACTTTCGCTAAAAGTTTATACTCTTTTGTTATTAAAGTTCTGAGATGGGCACAAATGTATTATTTAAAGCGAATGACAAAGATAAACAATGCTTTACACTCTTATCACAGGGTTTAAAAAGGTTCAAAGGATGAATAATTGTATCATACTGCATACAATGCTTTATACAGTGTAAATAAAAATAATATAAAACTATATCTTCAATTGCTTTTCGAGGCTGAATAATATGTGCGGCCACTGACACGGACACATCCAGCAACTGCGTGCTCATGGCCATCTCTCTCTCTCTCTCTCTCTCTCTCTCTTTCTGTCTGTCTCTCTCTCTCTCTCGCTCTGTCTCTTTCTCTCTCTCTCTCTCTCTCTCTCTCTCTCTTTCTGTCTGTCTATCTATCTCTCTCTCTCTTTCTCTCTCTGTCTCTTTCTCTCTCTCTCTCTTTCTGTCTGTCTCTCTCTCTCTCGCTCTGTCTCTTTCTCTCTCTCTGTCTCTTTCTCTCTCTCTCTTTCTTTCAGTCTCTCTCTCTCTCTCTCTCTCTCTCTCTCTCTCTCTCTCTCTCTCACACACACACACACACACACACACACACACAGACGTTGTGACCTACAGAGTGGCTTCTTCTTGGAGAGCACATGTGGCTTTGATTGTAGTAGTTTACCTCTCTGGATCTAGCCATGATTATAACTACAGACAGCGTCAACTGGCACGGAAATGTTTGGGCTGTCTGACAATTATTTTTTTTGCTCATAATTACTAATTTCAGGAAATTAGTCTTTTGAGTAGGGAAACAGGAGGCTTCCCAGCGGAAATTTAATGTGTGAGTGAGCGTCATAAGCTCGTTCAGCAAAGTAAAAGGGCAGCCATTTGGTTCCCCGAAACCAAAAGTATTGAAGCTGCGACTGCTGGAAGGACTCTATAAAATCAAACCGTGTCTCCAGTGGAGAGTGTCGGCTGCTTGAAATATCGCTGCGCGTAATGACGCGAGCCAAGTCCTGTCTGCAGTGAAGCACCATAAATATTACAAAAAGCAACCATTCTTCTGCATTCACCTAACAAACACTAGTTTTAGTTCTAGTCATAACTTTTTTTTTTGGGTCTCATATTGCAGCGTCTGGACGCAACCGCAGCAGACAGCTCACCACCAAAGCGATCCAGATGTTTCACGTAAGCGCCCCTTTAAAACAATTTCCAATCCCAGCTGTTTGGTCTTAAAACGCTCTTATATTTCTAGTCCACTCTCCTAATAGCAGGTACTCTTATAGCACACGCTGCGTTCAGGAATTGCTGATTTCTATCATTTTAAGACAGAGCATGTGCTACATCCATGCTTATTCTCCATGGACTCTTATTCTTTAGTATGTTAGTGTGCGTTTCTTGCGTAACCAGACGCACCAATCTGTCGTACTCTTGAGGTTTTAGACATAGTTTTGGGAAGCCGCGTCTCTTGAAATCTCGTGCGTCACTGAGATTGTGAAGCCCGTGCTTTACCAAAACTGAGCGCCTCGAGCAGACTGACCCGCCCCCTCACAGGCATTTAAACGCACTAATTGGGCGGTCTTTTTTTCTTCTTCTTTTCTTGTATCTAACACACCCACATACAGGTTCCTTTCGATTGTGAATCTTTGGAGACCAGTTTTAAAAATTGCGCGTTAGAATGGCTCTCAGGCTGATCATCCTCTTGTCTTTGTGCTGTGTGATACGCAGTCAAGGTAAGTAAACTTTCCTCGTCATGGATCGCGATGAGCTCTATTCATCACCGCTTTATGTTACAGATTTAATACAAACAATGTTGCCGGTACTATAGACCCCCCCCCCTTATTATTTTTTTTATTTTATTTTATTTTCCGCGCGCGCGTCCCTGCACTTCATTTGCTCTCAAAACAAGTAATGATTGTTTTTCTCGTTTTAGATTACAGCGCTCCATATACAATATTTAAAAATAGTATTTACAATAGAGCACATTAGGGAGGACCTCTTTAAAGAGCATCCAAGTTAAGATCCATGTCATATTAGACCTGAAAAAGATTGCTTCATTAACATCCCTGCTTGAAAAACAACAACAACAACAACAACAAACCCTCATTGAAATTTTAATGGGTTTAATGGTTATGATGGGAATTGCATTGACTTTAATGAAGATTGTAATGGTTCCTGTGGGTCTCTACTGGTGGCATGTTATATGTAGTGCATACCATTAAGGACCAATAATGGTAATGGTTTTAATGGTTAGCTAATGGTTTGTTAGCTAATGGTTAGCTAACCCTGTATTTGTAGTGGAAACCATTAGAATTTCTGTGATATTTTCTTTCTTTTTTTTTTTTTTCTCAGCAGGGATGTCCATGTTCTAATTCATATTCATGTTATCTTAACCTTAGTATTAAATAGTATTCACACAGTCACAGTCATCACAGGAACAGTATCTCCCACAATCATCTGTAACCCAGATAGAACCTTACTAACTTTATTAGAACAACACTAATGTTATGTTACAGAGTATAAAAGAGTCAGCTACCCAAAAACATGATTCTCATAGACAGGAATTTCCTGTGCTAATTTGTTTGTACACTATGTATTGTATGTATTAGTACCCTAATGGTTTCTGATATGATTTTTGTTTTTAATGTACAAGTTGTAGAGGTCTGAAAACACCTTAAAACTTGAACTGTGCTTTATCTATTGCTGGTCCAGTACCACAGGTCCAGTACCAAAAGGCACAATTTTATTATATTTGTTATCCACTCAGGACGAGCACCCAATGATACTTAGGGGTGGGGTTAGCAGTACTGAGCATTGGCTACTGCTAATTGCTTCTGCATAGCACTTCACACAACATGTAACATCATATTGATGTTTCTCCATGGAAAACTGTGAAATTGGAGCCCTACACCAATATAAATACACAGGAGCAAATTTGACCTCATCCTATATAATCTAGGTATTCAAACACCAAGAAAAGCACTAATGACATCATGCTCTGAAAGTATGATGCAGCCAATTCGTACTGTCATCACTCATGTTTTAGTTGACTATGAAGTTGATGGACAATGAACAATAATCTTTGGGACATTCCTCCTCAAGTGACATGCTTCAAAACTAAGTAGCAAGCAACATCTGTCCTAACATGGATGGGTGACTGACTACACCTCAACAGGTACATGCAGTTTATGTCAGGTCTATACCATTGCTGCAAATTGAAATTTATATTGTTTTTCTCTACCAAGCTCTACCTTGCAGTGAGATCCCAAAGTACCTGGCTTTCCATCTAGGGCCATCTCTTCCATAACATGTGTTATGTGATCAGAGTCCTGAGCGCCTGTGGGGCTGCTTCTCAGAGACCAGACTCTTTAAGCCTGGACTATGTTTTTGTGTTAAGTGTTAAGTTCTGAGGGTTGATGTGTTCCAAGATGGGATTCAGGGTTTAAGAGAGGGAGCATTAGGAGATCTGGGAAAGCCATTGGACCTGGATAAATTGCCTGGACTAATAAAACAAAAAACACTGACTTCTTTTTTTTTTTTTTTTTTACAACTCTGTAACTGAACACAACTGTGTATTGTTATAAGAGGGAGAGGAGAGCAGGTTTTGACAGGCTGAGTAAGGTAGGCTTAGTAGAAAGTATGGGTGTTTTACTTATCAGCTAAAGGAAAGCACAGCTAAAGTTAATCACAACTCTATTGTTTAGCATCAGCCAGAAATGGCTTTCTTTTTGTATGTCTTTCTATCTTTATGTGTCTTGAGCAATCCCTTTCTCTCAATAGCTGAGTCTTTCATGAGCACTCTGCATATGCATATTGTCTCTGTGTTGTGCCTTGGCAGGTTTTGGAGGCTTATGTGAATCACAATGGGGACTTAGGATACAGGGGGCCCTGGCAAGCCAAAGAATTCACTGATAATAGGGAGTGAAATAGACTAGGGAGCTGGGGAAATGGGGACTTGTTTGTAACTTAGCTATCTTGTGAAAATATTTCTTTGAACTATGTTCTAACCTGAAAAAAATGGTGTCTTAGCCAAAATTATGATCCATTTAAAGGGAATTTCATGCATAAAACCAGCTTGGCAATGTGTTGCATGCTAAAGCCAAAGGGAGGCCAAAAGACTCAACTGCCAAAGGTATTTTGTGTTTGGCCGATCAAGCAAACCACAGGGAAATGAATATATTTGATGAAATGACAAGAGCAGACCTTGTTTAGATATTTTGAACTTTAATTTAGAAGAACAGACAGACAGGAAGTGCATTGTTGACTGACTGCAAATCAATAAATGTCTTTAACTTCTTAATATGTTCAACAGCATCTGGTGTAGTGGAAAATATCTGTGGAAACATAAGTATCATACACAGTGTACCAGACAATACTGAAGCACAGACATTCAAAAATAAATATAAAATAGTAAGGAAATCAAGTGAAAAATTCTGATGCAACAATTAGAAACTTTACAGTGATATCCACAGAACAACTCAGGAACTGTGTTAAAGGGGAAAAATCATTTGCTGTGAAATTCTTACACAGTCCGAAACTAATAAAAAACAGTGTTAGAAAAATGCCTTATAACATTCCAACTCTAACAACCCTGTATACTTTCGAGGGACATAGCACAAGGACCTAATGCTTACAGACGAACACACAAACTTTGAGAGAATTCATAGATTAGACTGTACAGAAAAGAAGTCTTTCTTCACTTATTTTTAGCTTATATATTTAGTCTGTGGATACGCTTTCCTTCAATTTTCACACGGAAATTTGTTGACACCATTCTAGATATCATTCACCATACCCAGATGCTCTAACAAGAGAACCAAAGATTATATGATATAATCTGCTGACCCTACTGCTGAAATCTTTTATACTGGGCAAGTCATGGCAAATCCAGTCCAGTGGATCTACAGTGGTCCAAATAAAAGCTTCTCTTTGTTTGCATAACTTACAACTGAGTAACTGTCTATTCCCTAGAAACCGCAGATCCAATCTCACTGGATGACTGCTGTAAGGATGGTAGAGAGAAGGCCACAGAATCCCAGGACTGCACACGTATCCTTCTCATTTCAGAATCTACTACCTGCAGGTTAGAATACACTGTCTGGTTTATCTCAGCATTCACCTTCAACCACCTGCAAGCATGCTTAACCGAGCTCTATTTTCCATTCAAATAAAGGCACATACTATCCTTTGCTTATGGATTTGTTCTTATTACTTGTCTATAATATTTTGAAGTAAATGGTCATGGCATGTATACTGATGGCCAGGATAATGAAACTCATCATGCTCTCAGTGGTGAAAAAGATCTCAGAGTCTCTCTCCCAGCTGTCTGCTGAGTCACGTTACATAGTAAACCACATGCCGGTCTTGTCCTGTACGCCCCCAGGAGGATTTGGCAATGTTGCATGTCTGGTGGTTTGAAAATATTCATCTGCACAGGTTGTTCTAAATTCATAATCTATTGAGCAATACTTGTGTAGTAATATCTGGGAAAAGAAAAGTGAGTACATTTTAGTAATGAGTCCATTTAGTGCATTTCAGTGTGGGGCCTTCTCAGAATTTAATAATAATAATAAAGAGCAGTCTTTGGTGGTTCCTGTAAAAATGCTTCTTCTAGTGAAGGCTATTTCTGACCCTTTTCCAGAGACAGATAGTGAGAGATTGGTAGCAACTTTAACATTAGTGCAACTAAGAGAATGCTGCCAAATGTTCAGCGCATTTCCAAACCAAAAGGGTTACTCCGTCTGCCCGTCCAAAGGCAAATGCGTTTGTTTTGGCAAGCCAGTGAATCGAGAATTTGTTCAAATTAGAGAGTGTGAGAAGGGAGACAGGGTTTTGGTTTTAGGAGGGGGATTGGTGGGGAGATGGGGAGCTTAGTCAAGGGGGTATTTCCAAATCCAGGAAATACCACTGAGGTGAAAGAATGGAGAAGCGATGGAGAAGAGAAGGGAGCAATAACAGGAAATCTGTGGATTATTTCAGACATCAAAAGAAAAAAAAATCAGGAAAGCTTCTGTGCCCTTAAAAGGCACTTCAACAATGGATGACAGGAGAAGAGAGCAGAATAAAATAGAGAGGGTTCCTATAAGGCAGATGAAGTTAGAGAGTAGCTCTTTGCTTATGCATGTGCATTATACTGTAAATGATGCATTCTCACCATTTCTGGGCCAGCTCACGGAAAATGCATGTGTCTGTTTTATTTAATGATGCAATGTTTGAAGGTGTACACTAGAGATCATTACGCTCTTTTGAACTGCAGTTTTAAATGGCATCAGTAAAGGAGTGATTAAGCAAAGTCTTTTGCTGGCTCATATTCCAAGAGTCCACTGGTCCACAATTACTACATCACTTTAATGCCACAGTAGTTTTAATAGGTTTTGTATTTTCAACGTTGTAATATTAAATATGATATTGCTATTATTATATTCATGATATTAATTTCTTATCATGATATTGATTTCTTATAGGATAGCCCAAGAACAGTGCTGTGCAGCAGTACTGGAAGACATCGCCTGTAATAGTGGTATCAGTATGGCCAAAGACCAGGGCAGCTGTGATGCTCTCCTATCTGGAAACACCTGTGAGACTAAAACCGCTAAGGTACTGAATGTACCATTTTTGTGTGGCTCCTTTCCCAGATTTAGAGAAAAAGCATTCCAATCTGTTTACATTTAGGATGACCAGATTTGACAAATGCTACTAGAGATTTGCAATAATTTGAGCCTCCATTCTTGTACTTATGACAGAATTGGAAAAAACAAACCTTGCATGCCTGAAGGCAATTTAATGTTCAGCAGGTGCTAGCTTTCTGAACATTTATTTAAATCTGTCAGCCTGCTTTCAACGGTTGTCACTAGGCCAGTAAAGTCCTGTCAGGAGTAATGCTTTAAGTCATTAAATGATTAATAACTAACAATCGGCCATTACAGGGTGTGTATTTAATGTACTGAGCTAGTGCTGAAAGAGAGGTGCTTTTTACTTCATTTGTCCTGTATTTAACCCTGTCAATGAAATTTTTTTTAGTCATGACTGACTGTGTGATCTATTTCATTTTGTATTTTAGATATGCTTCTAAAGTGGCTCTGAAATGATAATGTGTAACCTGGTTTTCAGAATGTGATTATTCTACAGTAGTGCACATTTGCACAGCAGTGGGGAATATGCTTGTGTGGCTAATGTGTGTGAACAACATGCACTATTGCATCTGAGAGCGCTGAATGATTGTGTCCTGACATGATAAAATTATCTTTAGTATCAGATTACCAAATTAATATACACTAGATTAAATTTTGTAGCTTAATGTACAATGGTATACAAATATTAATTAATCCTTGGGTGAATTTGAAGAGTTCTCTAAAACCAACAATCAGACATAAGTTTATAGAGTGCTTTATTAGCATTTGTTTCATTTGTTGCCAACATTGTATGTTTCCAATTGCACTAATCATAATTGCAGCAACATGTTCATTCTTGTTCTGGTGAATATTGGCACAAAATCACCAGATATCACCAGCAGCCTGTACCAGACAATCTGTCTGTGTTTATCAGCATTCATTTTTAGCATGTAGATTAAGTCAGACACTGTGAATTTAGATTTTTTTACATGTGCCTTACCTCCCAAGTTCACAAAGTGATAAAACTTGTCAAGTGAATACCCCTGATAAGTTCTATAGAGCACTTTTAAAGCTCTGTGTGCTCCTGCTCCTATGTGTAGGTGTGTTGCGAGTGTTGTTTACTAGGTCGGGAGGCTCAGAAGCTGGGTCTGACCTGTGACTTCAAACTCAGCTCCCAGTGTGGCTCTGTGTTTCAATCCTGCTGTACAGGCAAATCAGCAGAAAGTGGCATCAACTCTACACAAGGTAAGCAAAAAAACTACACTTCAGTCAATCACACAGTGATTATAGAACATCCGATGTACTAAGCAAGATGTTTTAACAGATCTTTAGTTATCATGTTCTCATCCTGCAGCCTTGTGAACTAAAGCCTGGCATATATGTCCTAGTTAGGGTGGTATTCTAAAATTTCAACAGTATATGTATCTGTATGTATCTATTGTTTTTGAAAAAGTAGACAGAGCCATTATCCAATAATTGCCGACAATCTGATTTGTGGAGAAATGGTGGTGTTTCCACACTACTCCTTAGTAGATGCTGTACTCTATCTGTAAGGATTCTGCTACCATCTAGTGGGCCCTCATCAGCATGCTCTATACTTGAGGTTTATTGTAAGAAAAAAAAAAATAGTTTGACTCCAGTATTTCTTACCCTGTATAATTATAATTTGTATGATCATGAATGTCATCATATCTCTAGAGAACAGTGGTATTGTTGGGGAGCAATCAGGTTCAGGTGTACACTGCAAAGGTACGTGTGACGTCAAGCCTTTCATTGACACCTGTCAGTCATCATGCTGCTATTACTCCTTTAAAGAGATGTGATAGATATTAGAATATTAACATTTGTGTGTGTGTGTGTGTGTGTGTGTGTGTGTGTGTGTGTGTGTGTGTGTGTGTCACAGTTGGACCTGGGAACTGTGCTCACAGCTGTTTAGGAAATAACGCCTGTGCCTGCTTTGCAGGCTATAAGCTCAAACCTGATGGGAAAAACTGTGAAGGTAGAAAAGACTAAATAATTGTATTATCCATGAATGATCTACATATTACATATTCTATAAATTTGTTGTTGGTTATATACAGTACATCTGGATATATATACATCTATTCAGGAATCGAAGAAAATACTTTAAATGTAAATGTATCAGAGTAATCTGCAAAATACTGTGGATAAAATGTATCAAAATAAAATACAGTATTGCTCAATTTTAAAAAATTTTATAAAATAAATGCAAAAATACATTTTGTAAAGGCCATATGAGATGCTATTTCAGTTTCTAAGGTTAGCTTTGTGGTGGTTGATAGCTAATGTTGAACATCCTTCAGAAATCACAAATTACATATTGCTTTCGTCGATGACCCTGAAATATAAATAACAAAATTGTATTATGTATTTCAAAAACATGTCTCAGAAATACTATACATCATCATATCCAATCTAGTGTCTTTCCCTAATATAGCATATATTTAAACGTTATTTCACGTTTGGAAAATATTTGGAAGGTTTTCATATCTGCTTCACAGATCATGACCCGTTATTGTCTTTCTTTCTCTTCTTATACCCTGACCCCCACACATACACTCTCCCGTATGATTCCTCTTTGGAGACATTAATGAGTGTTTGCTGGGCTCTCATCACTGCAATCCTGGTGAACGCTGTATTAACACTCAGGGCTCGTACCGCTGCCAGAGGGAGGTCAGCTGTGGCACAGGCTATGAGCTCACTGACAACAACAGCTGCAAAGGTCATTTAACACACCTAAACATCAAGTCCAAGGCTAATTCTTAATGGAAATGTGTTAAGTTTGATTTAAAAGGTTAATCAAGCCTTTCTTCAGCCTCAGGAGAAATAATGACTAAAAATGTGCATGCAACCACATACTGAATATCTGTTTTCTTGTCTTTTTCATTTAGATATTGATGAGTGTGAGACAAACACTCATAACTGTCCTCTGGAGTTTGAGTGCCAGAACACGCCGGGGTCATTCCGCTGCCGGCCGAAGGTGCAATGCCATATGGGATTCATACAGGATGCTCTAGGCAGCTGCATTGGTAATTAGCAGCTACAATCCACATACTCCTTATTAAAGTTTAATGATATAATGTTTATTTAGATCCATTAGATGTAGATACAATAATTATTCTGTTTAAAATCACAGTCAGGGATTTCAGAACAACACTGGCCCCACTGCTCATTGTCTTAAAACACGTGCATCGCAGCATCCTAGACAGTGTTGTCAACATCAAGTTACAGCATTTTAAGCATTTGTGTAAACATAAAATTCCAGATTTGGCCCATTATTTTGGAAATGACATTAAGTAATTGATGGTGTTATATGCATGTGTGCATGTGTGCATGTGTGGCTATAATTTAATGCAAACAAGCATCTATTTACAAATCTATTAAATCCTATGTAAATTGATGTTTGGTTATATGCTAAATGTTTCATGAAAGAGATGTACTATATCACAATATCTGCCATATTTTTAAACGTAACTGTCAAGTTAACAGAGCAAACACTTTTGAGTCAAAAATGACATTTGTGCCATCCAAGGCTCATGTCTACAGAAGGTGAACAGCACTTTCCTCCGAGTGTATTACTCTGCCCATTGACGCAGCATGAACAGCAGTTTGAAAAGATGTTATTGGCTGGCTTCACCCATTCCCCCTCTTCAGCTGGTAACTGGCGTATGATAGGGAGAGCTGACTGGTGGGTGGGAATTGGCAGGTGACCAAATGGTGTCACCATGTAACCAAGTACATAATCTTCCATATATAAATTAAATAGTTTAGAAACAGAAATCAATGTCAACTTTATTATCATTATGCATATTACACAACAAAATGAGGCAGTATCCTTGAGTGCACACAAAATTACACTTAGTTCAGTGATAAAAAAAATCCATGTGCCCTTTCATAGATTACTTATATAACACCATGCATGTAGTATGATCTACATTATGAAGAAGAGATTTTCTTAAATGTATATTCTTCTTTGTGCCTCAGATATCAATGAGTGTCTGAGTGTGACAGCACCATGTCCAGCTGGTCAGGTGTGTTTGAACACTGTTGGCTCATACACATGCCAGAGGAACTCTGTTAACTGTGGCCGTGGATACCACCTTAATGCTGAGGGCACACGTTGCGTGGGTATGGAAAAACAGATTAGTGGATCAATCTATCTATCTGTTTTATCTTAATTATTGACCTTTTTTACCTGTGACTTTTCTATCTATCTATCTTTCTATCTTTCTATCTATCTATCTATCTTAACTATCTATCTATCTGTCTGTCTATCTATCTATATATCTATCTATCTATGCAAACATGAGATGCAACAGTTGAGTAAGGTTGTTCATATGCTTTTCAGATATTGATGAGTGTGCTGGTACAGATGATGTGTGTGCTGGTCACAGCTGCGTTAACCTTGTGGGCTCTTACCGCTGTGAATGCAAAGCTGGTTTTAACTTTAACAGCATCACCAGGGTCTGTGAGGGTGAGAGCACGATTTTACATTATGAATTACATTTACATTCAGTTTCCTCTTCCAGTTTCAGTCTTATAGTACATCATCTCTAGCTCTATTCCAGAGCAACACTATATGTCAGAGCAGGTGGACACCTGACCATCACATCCATATGTGGGTGTTCCCCAAATTGATTAGGATGTCTTTATATGCTGTAGCATTACAATGTCCCTTAATTGGAATTATGGAGCCCAAATATGTTTCAGTATGACAATGCCCCAGTGCACAAAGAAAAATCCATTAAGACATGGTTTGCCAAGTTTGGAGTGGAAGAACTTGAGTGTCCTGCACAGAGCCCTGACCTCAACCCCACTGAACACCTTTGGGATGAACTGGAACAGTGACTGCACCCCAGACCTCCCCACCCAACATCAATGTCTGATCTCACTAATGCTCTTGTAGCTGAATGAACACAAATCCCCACAGCCACGCTCCAAAATCTAGTGGAAAGTCTTCCCAGAATAGTGGAGGTTATTATAACAGCAAAGTGGGGACTTTATCTGGAATGCAATGTTCAAAAAGCACATATGGGTATGATAGTCAGGTGTCCACAAACTTTTGGCTGTATAGTGTACATTTTAGCTAGCTAGTTAAAATGAAAGATGGGACATGGTTGAGCCGAGGCTTTCATGTACACTTTTTCCAGTGTTATGGTTATCAGTAAACTCTAACAGATAGATGACTGTTTATTCCCTGGGCCTTCATTTTTTAATAAATGATTCTATTAGACAGACATATTTACTCTCATACTTTTTCTCTGATTTCAGATATTAATGAATGCCGGCACTATCCTGGTCGCCTGTGTGCACATAAGTGTGACAATATCATAGGGTCCTACAAATGCAGCTGCACCACAGGTTTCAAGTTAGCCAGTGATGGCAGGAACTGTAATGGTAAGATTCATGTAGCACTCTGATTTAAAATGATTCTAATAATTACACACTTGTAAAGTTGATTATTTGATAAATCAGGTATAATAGTGTAAATTTAGAGTTAAACTATCAGAATAGTAAACTGCTAGGAGCAAGCTTTGTAACAAATGCTTTACAAACTAATACAATAGTTAGAGTTTGAGTTGTACTGAATCAAGCTCTTGAGAAGCACAATTATGAATATTCTCACCCTCTGGCTGGCTGACATTCAGACCTCAATGAGTGTGAGAGCAGTCCCTGCAGTCAAGAGTGTGCCAACGTTTACGGCTCCTACCAGTGCTACTGCCGCCGAGGCTACCAACTGAGTGATGTGGATGGATCTACGTGTGAAGGTAGGTACAATAAATTAATTTTCATTTAAATTTTTATAAAAGTTTTAATTTAACTGGAATGCATTCTCTTTCCTCAGATATTGATGAGTGTGCTTTGCCTACTGGAGGGCACATCTGTTCCTACCGTTGCCACAACACACCAGGCAGCTTCCACTGCACATGTCCCACCGATGGCTACACGCTTGCCCCTAATGGACGCAGCTGCCAGGGTAAAAAAAATAAAATAAAAAAAAAGCCTAAATTGTCTGCAGATGATTTTACTCTATAATACATTTGGAAGCCATTAACATTTTTTTTTTTTTTTTCAAATTGTAAACCACATTTTACTCTGATTTTGTGAGATATGTGTATTAGACCAACAAGTAGACCACTGCTAGTCTCTACCCAAAAAAATTATTTGTTTAATGAGTATGTGTCCTGAAATGAAACTTGGACAACCATGGAACTCAACCATGAGTAAGGACTTACAAGTCTATTAATATTGTCTTTTGTCTTTTTCATGAGTAGATATTGATGAGTGTGTGACAGGGACACACACTTGCTCGGAGACGGAGAGTTGCTTTAACGTTCAAGGAGGATTCAAATGTCTGAATTTCGATTGTCCTCCCAACTACAGGCGCTCAAGTGAAACGTAAGTATCATGGATTTATACTAAATATAAGCAAACACAAGATTTATTATGAAATGGCATCAGATGACTGCACATGACAAAATGTTGGAGAAATGACAAAGATGTTTGATGGGTGGGCGCAGTGCAATTCTGTGGGCTTCTTTCTCACTGAAACACTGCATGCAATAGAGTAATAATGGCTTAATGGATCCTCATGCCTAACGTTTGCAACTGACTAATGTAGCCTGTATTTTGTAAGCTTTGAAAGATAGAAGATGGAAACAAGAGGTTTGTGTTCTCTGAAACATTAAGATGGTTTAAAGACAATCTGGGAACAACGCATCATATAGACATTTAAGGTGCACTACTGTATATTTAAAAGCAAGCTGTATTACACTGTACACTGTAGATATTAACTAAGAAGCCTTAAGAGAAAGGGCGAAAATCATGATGGCTTTGTTTACACCATACATATGCCATTCCTTACCTTCACTGCATGTCGAGCACTGCATCACCCTAACATTTCCTTCTTTCATCTTCTTTCCTCCATCTCTCTGTGTCCCATTTTGCAGTCGCTGTGAACGCTTGCCTTGCAATGAGACTAGTGAATGCCTGGCCTTGCCTGTGAGAATAACCTACTACCACCTCACTTTTCCCACCAACATCCCTGTACCCACCAACATCTTCCGCATGGGCCCCTCCAACACTGTGCTTGGGGACAATCTGCAGGTGGCCATAGTGGACGGAAACCAGGCAGGCTACTTTGCGGCACAGAGGCTAGAGAACGGAGGTGTCATTGTGGTTCAGAAGCCAATTTCTGTGCCGCAGGACTTTGAAATCTTACTGGAAATGAAACTGTGGCGCTTTGGGAATCTCAGCACCTATCTTTCCAAAATACGGGTGTTTGTAACTGAAGAAGACCTAAGCAATTCAGTCCATTTCCATGATGATAAATTGATTACTAATCCTTAGAAAACTTTTTTTTGCATTAATTCTTCCTACCTAGAAACAATTAAAGTAAACAATTACTCTGAAACAGCAATAATGTATTAATTAATGAGTGTGGATGATTTTCGAAACATCTTACACTTACTGGTTTTATTGGTAGTATGCTGAATTTATGTAGGCATCATCAATAACAGATATGGTCTCCTCAGGTTTGGTTAAATCAAAAATACTTTATATGGGTTTTTACATAGATATCTGATATTCATGTACTGTATGAGTAGGGGGCGCATCAGAAGAGGGATGGTTTTACAGTTGGGCTCACCTATGGCTGTATGCCATATGCGACTTCCAAGATTACTTGGAAGTACCTTTAGTACCTTTAAATGTCTCATTTCCTATGTTGATCTTATGAGAGGCACCTAACCTTCAGTTTGGGAAATTTACCCATAAAATATATTGTCTTGAAATAAAAAGAATGCATCATTATAAATGAGTAATATAAGAAATATATATTTCTCCAAACACATTTTACAATTATTGGCACAAACAGAAAATAGTATTGACATATTGACACACACACACACACACACACACACACACACACACACACACACACACACACACACACACACACACACACATAAGCAGTAGACAATCCGCTTAATAGTATAATTCTCTCTAATAGTAGATAATCTGTGTCTTGGTCTGGCCAGTGCTAAGTGAATATTTTATGAGCAGTTTTGATTCAAATCCGGACAGTCATTAAATTACAGTTCTATTTTCTTTGTGTTTATAATTTAGAGCCACTAGATGGAGCTTTTGGAAAAACAAAGCTATCCCCTGTCATCCATTCATAAGGAGATGCTGTACTATTTTTTCGTCTGTTTCTATTTTTTTTTTCTGCAGCATAATAAAATGAGAATGTCTAAGTGATATGTTTTCACAATTTAATTAATTTAAAAGACATTCAAGCAAGTGTGCCTGAAATAACTACCAGTTTGGGGTTTTCTTAGTATGTTGATTTACTATTCTATTTTGAATATAACAGTCATTTTAATGCCATGAATCCAATTAACATTCAAAATAATTTGAGTATTGGGTAATCATGTCAGGCACAGCACATTCTTAAAATATTGATTAAAAAAAAAAAAAAAAAGCATAGATGTGTGCTACTTACTTTCTGACAGTGAGTTATGGGACTGGGCACTGGATGGTGGTCTGCACAATTTGTGGTGCAGCAGCATCACCACTGTGCACCAAGAATGATGGGCTTCAGAGTTTGTGTTGGGACTTTATCAACATGCTGACTATAAATAATAATGACCAGAAAAAAAGGATCTCGTGTTTGACCATAGGGTCTGACATAAAAAAAGAGATGTTTTCCTTCTCAAGTGTATCTTGAGACCACCTCCTGTATGATTATGAAGCATAATTAGAATCATGTCAGCTTTGATGTTAGATGCTAACTTAAAAGTAGGAGTTCAGTTCAGTTCTTTATGTCCTTGTAAATCCAGTCTATGGTCAGTCGTAACGCTTGCCATGAGTTCTACGAGTTGTCTTCTGTGCGTGCCGTGCACAAGGCGAGTTATTATGGGTGAGGAGAACATTTTGTGGTTTTGGCTCTGATCTAAGCAAAACGTGGACCCACCCGCTAATTGCTAATTACAAGTCCATGCCCAGTGGTGGCTTGACTTTTTCTGTCAGGGGCTTCTCCCCTCTCAGCATGAAAGAACGCCTGTAACCCAATCCAGGCCTTGAGGTTTAGCTGCAGCTTCTGCATCCCGATGAAAGAAAGCAGTGATGGAAGGTTAACTAATCTCAGCCCTAACACCACCGTGTATTCTTTGGTGTTTCATTTAGAGGCCAAATAACCATACATGATTTAATTGTATCTTACTGTTGTTCTCAAATAGAATAAATTATTTAACAGTACTTGGCAAAGGAATCCTATGAACACTCTTTGTCTGAGAAATTGTATTGCTGATAACCACAGTGAAACATTAGATTGGCTCATATATGACTGCACAAGTATCTGGATGAAGGAGCTGTTACTATTTTTTTTATTTATTATTATTACTAACCAGATGTAAATGGGTTAAGGCAGGAACAAGAAAACAAGAGTGGGACATGTGTATAATGATATTTTGCGAACTTCTCAGTGTACATGTGTTGACGAAAGGTCAGTTTTATTCTCTCACTTAGTAAATACAGTAATAAAGAAATCACTTTAGCTGATGTTTTCCTTTGAAATGTTAATAAGCCAAACGCATGAGCAAAAGCACGTGTATGGCATGGGGAAAATACTGAGGCAACAAAACACTTTTTCTGTGCATCATTCTGGCTTTTTACCAAAGCTGCTTCTGATTATCCTGTGACACAAACAACGTCTTAAGTAAATCCATTGCACAGGCCTGCTAAAACATGGGAGTCGTCTAGTCAGAGTCTCCAAAGACTCAACTCCCTCTGCCCATAAATTCTGCATAAGACTATTGGATGTGAAGCTGGGTCTGCTCCACAAAACCAAATATTTTCTTGAACAGGCTTTAGATCAGTGTCAGAACTTCACCCTGACAGGAGAAATGCAAAGAACTATGAGTGGCTAGTACAGGAAACTTGACCACCAAGTCTTTTTCCTCTTGTGTGATTCTATTTTGATTCCTCACCGCAAAACATGATTGGCTAAAATGCAAGTCCCATTTTAAGAATGCGCACTGTATTTGTTTAGATAATATTTTTATAGTGGACTTTTCACTTGCCTGTTGGGCATCAGGATCTGTGGTGAGTTGAGTTGCCCTGGAAGGCACCCTATTATTGTTCATTTAATCATCAGTTCAGATGAAACACTGTGCTCGATTGCATTATCACAAAGAATAAGAATGTGTACTAGATCAGCAAATGGTTTAAGCACTGCATTGGAAGACATTTCCTTCTTCTTTTCAGCAGACCAAGGGTTGATCGCTCTGACATCATCCGTTGTATAAAGTCCTGTCAACCCAATGATATCACCTGTGTGCTGGACCCTGTTCACTCTGTCTCACACACTGTCATCTCTCTGCCAACATTTAGAGAGTTCACTAAACCAGAAGGTACACTACTTCAAATACTTTTATGTGAATTATATGATTCTTTATCACCAAAAAACATTGACTTTCAGGTCGAGACACAAGGATTTCATTCCATTTTCAGTGACTTTTAAAAAAAATTCTTTTAATTCTTATTTCTCTTGCCAGAAATTGTTTTCCTGAGATCCATAACCCCATCCCACTATCCACATATGGATACCCCAGAGATCGTCTATGACATTCAAGAGGGAAACATCCAGAACTCGTTTGACATCATTAAACGTTTTGAACATGGCATGATTGTGGGTAAGTGGCACTCTGGCATCTGCTTAACAATGCCCAATGATCACAGGCTGAACCCTGGGGCCCAGTTCTCTGGAAATTTAATTTGCCTCAAGTGGTTTTCTGACCTAATTTTGCATTACGAAAGATTCTCCTGCCTTTTTTTTTTTTTTTAAACAAACCAATTGCATATGTGTCTCTGTGTGGGAGAGAGGGACAAGAAGACTGAGAGGCTTGGAAACAGCATGTAGATGCTTATTCCACTTAGGTGATCGTGACACCACTCTTCCAGCACTGGTTCAGTTGATGATAGGCCTTAAGAGTCTCTTGCATCTTTTGTGGTCACTTCAGCTTTTACATGGCCCCTCTAGAGAAAAGCTGTTCATGTTCTGTTCATCCATTTAGATGAATGAGGCACTTTTTTCACTCACTAAGTTCATGGACATTTTTTTTTTCTCTTGTGGCAGAGCTGACTTCACTTGACTCTGTGACTGCTAGCTTTGTTTATTCATGTCTGCTTAGAAATATCCCAAAACCATTTTCAGGGACCAAAATGTTATTGTTGTAATGTCTTCCTGAACTGGATGATAGGAGGGATAACAAAACTAGGCACACTGAGGAAAACGTGTGTGAGACTGACAAGTAAAAATGCAGAAGACACTTGATCTTCTATTATATGGGTGACTATTTGTTACAGGAAGGTCACATGAATTTCTGGTTAAAGCTTTCACAATAATGGTTTATGATAATACATCAAGGAAGGCTCTCAAAAAACGTTAACCTGCCCAGACATATGTACATTCATTGTGTCAATCTGATCAGTAATAACAGTTTTTCCTTTTAATAGATGAGTCACCCCATTATTAAACGATAATAACCGATATCTTTAAATGCCCCAAATCAGAAGGTAAATGTTGATGCTGTTGGTAGAGTCAAACAAAACATTGCACATAATTGCAAGTAATTCAAACAGCAGGCAGCCATAGTTCTGTGGAATGCTAATATCATGTCATGATGTGTGATTCATGCAGTTGCTCATTGTTACATACTTTTCCGTCTAGTCCTCTGTAGTGTCTAGCTTGGCACATGAGCCACAAAGTTGGCCACCACATAAAAACCTCATCTGCCTTTCTTGTGAAGATCCCCATTTTCCCACATGCAGAGTTTCACCATTAATGCAAAGGAAGCTGTGGCTCTTTCTTACACCAAAGACCTACAGTGGCTTAGACAAAGACAGAGGTATCACAAGTCTGAGCATAACGACAATGGATAAATTATGAAAATAGCATATGAAATAAATTTGCCAGTGTTCACAAAAAGTCTTAAAAGCCATTTTGTCAATAAATAAATAAATAAATAAATAAATAAAATCTTGTATCCCATATCCTTCAGTTGTTTAAGATAACTGAGATTATGAAATTATTTTCTTCAGTTCTCCATTAGTTTTCATTTCCTGCAGTGGCACATTATTACAGTCAATTAGAATTTCCTTATTGGAAATATCTGGTCACAACTAGATGTGGCTAAGAAATGTCCTTTTCGTTTTTGTTTGGAGTTTTCTTCTGCCAAGCAACACACATGAAAAGAGAGTGCATCAGTTTCTTCTCACATCCATCACTGTCTGAACTGTGGAAGGTTTCTCATGGCTCTCACATCTGAGTGAAAACACTGTCGGCATGGACAGTTAGAACAAACTGCAAAACTAAACCTTGCTGAGGCATCAGAATTAACGCCTCTTTTCAAGTGAGGAATGAGATGATGTAAACATTAAGCTAGCACCTTCAGTTTTGTCTGTTTGTTTTGAACACCATTAGTTTACTTTTCTGGCCCCTCATCCTCATACAAACTGTCTGTACGTTACATCCTCTAAGGTACGTATGAACAAAATGTTTTTCATATTGGATGAGACTATTTAATAACCGTATGTTGGATGCAGATCGTAGGGACATGTGAGACTTTCCATGCACACCTTTACTTAACAGTCCCCTCTGATATTATCTAATAAAGTACTGTTACATCAGACCTTTTCTTCTGCACATGTGCTCATATCACACTTTGGCAGGATCCACCAGTGACATAACCATAGCAAAAATTTAGGCGCAGAGAAAACCGCACACTTTTGAGTCCCCCCCGACTGCCATGGTTTTAGGGAATCGGCCAACATCCGAAAGAACGATTGCTGAAAAAATGAAACCAGTTGTCTCTTTGCGTAAGGGGATCCAGCTTGGCTGTTCTCAGGCTGAATTAATTTTTATTGAGATTAAAAGCATAAATAGATAATATGATTAGATAATCAAGATAAATAAATTAAAATAAAATTTCAGAACACTTGACAGGGATGTGCACCTGTGGTATGATTCAGCTTCAAATAATGAAATAACTTTGTATTGGAATGGCATCATGGTGGGAAGTGACTCAACAGACAGGTTGTCTGTGCTACTGTCCTTCACACAAACCAAAGGAATTTAATGTAACCGTGTTAGGCTTTCTGAATGGATTGTGTGTGTGTGTGTGTGTGTGTGTGTCTGTTTATAATTTCTTCAGTCTATCATTGACTGCTACCACTTATTAAAGTAACACACAAAAGAAATAAGAATGTTTTGAAAGAAAAGTATATAAGTATATAAGAGTCTCCAACTGTCATGAGATCCATGAGTAAATTATGTACAACTGAGGGGTCAGGAAATTTTGCTATATATAAGCCAGCTTGCCTTACATTAGTAAATCCTACCTTGTCATACTATTCTCAGGCTGACTTCTAGTGGAAACTCTACATTCACTAAGAAAAGCTGATTCAATTTTGGTTATTGTAAAAGCAATAGGTTCACCAAGGCTAGAAAAGACTATGCCGACACACACGTCTTTTGGATTCGACACAACAGGGAATGAATCACAAAATGGCATCATTAGGTATACGAGAAGTATTGCCAACTTCATGAAGACTCCTGTGCCTGTCAGAGTAAGAATTACTATAAATAATTAAAACTTGGGTTTTTCTACTCTGGTGGTCCACAGCCTCCACAGACAGATATCATTCACTGACTGAGCTCAGTCAGGGAGCCAGGGCATCCATCTCAGCAGATTTATCTTCTGCGACCATTCAGAAAGGGAATATCAGGTTTATGATTGAAAATATGCGATTTTATAATTTGTAATAAAACATTTTCAGTAATTGCAGTTCTGCATGATTATGGATATAACACTGGCCATTAGAAGTCTGGGTTGTAGGGTTACTTGAGAAGGGGACAATAACCAAACTACAGTATCATCTTACTGACAACAAATTGTATTTTCCATTCATGCTTCAATCTCAATCAGTGGAGCATGTGTTGTAGAATTTAATGTGTAGTTTGAACACTAAAAATAACTTTCATTTTGTGCATTTGCACATGGTGATTTATTGTTAATTGAGCTTGAGAAATCAACCATGCAACTAGCATTTTAGACAGAATATGCAAGACAAAAGCTATGTTCCTTTTACAGTTGCTGAAGGGTGTTTGTATAAGATGGCCACACTGCCCATAGCACGCCTACCCAGGCATTTTGTACCCTCTGTGGTGGCCCATTGGGGATAGCTTACTGGACTTTCTATTGTAGACTGAACCGTGGTATTTGCCATTTGGGCTTTTTCCAATGCCCTTTTGGTGGATAACTTGTTGGCTAGCATGTCATTATCCAATACTGCGGTTAGGCAACTCATACTTTGCATTTGTCCTTAGTGTTAAACCTGCTCATTACAGATCCTGTCATATTCTTCTTACCCAAGCTAGTGTAACCATAAAACCATAAATTGTACTGTTTACATGTAAACCTTCACTAGTGAAGCCTTTATAGCCACCAGGATTGATAAATGCTTACTGCCATTCACCTGATTTTTCTTTGTGGAAAATACTTTGTTTACTTTCCCAACACTGCTGTAGATTGAGAAGAAAAATATAGATTCATGGAAAATGACTGAAGAAAAAAAATAAACTGTGAACTTGAGTTAACTGGTCTTAATTAAAAACAACAACAACAACAACAACAAAAACAAAACAAACAAACAAACAAAAACAAATAAAAAAACAAACAAACAAAAAAAAAGAAAAAACCCTCATATTTATTAATATGATCAATTAGCTCAGACCAACCATTTTGGCATTTTCTACAATATGTAACTCAACACTTATCATTCATTGAGCATTAGGAGATATTAAATATTGCTGCAAGCACAACAAATAAAACTCAATGCCAACAGCATCTAGTCTGGTCCTTCTTGTTACTAATTTGTCTTGAATATACTCAAATATAAATATAAATGAAGGACCCTTGACCCTGTTGGAAGAAATTCCAAAATCTGATCAGTTCATCTGCTTGATACAATGATAATTCAGTCTAAATTCTACAAACAATGAACCACTTGTTCTTGAGTTCTTGCTATTGTGAATCTAGGATGGACACATTAATGTATGGACAGATACCACAAAAACATAAGGCCTCTACCCCCTAGTGGTAGAGGGATAATAAAACGTCGCTTTGACGATATGCACCAAAGTTGCACATGTTACTGATGCACAGCAGGAAAGAGAATCACTTGAGAACTTACTATTCTGCCAGCACTAAGAGATCATTTCAAAACATTAAGCATGTAGTTTACAGTATGTCCACAGTCTCACAGTTTGATCTTTGTTGCGGTTTGATTTGATCAAGCAAAACATTCTTAAGGTTTTGAGGTTTGTTTTGGTCACTTTGGCCATCTTCTATCCTTCTGATATTTGTTTTTGTTGGTATAAAGTTGTGTTATGAGACTTTTCAGGATAACTTGTAAGAACAAGTTAGAACATCAGAATCATGATGGTGATGATATGACATGGCTTACTTAGAGAGGGCTAAAGTGGAAATTTTAGATTTGTATCTGCAGATTAGCTACTGTCATATCCACTTAACTTGAATCTTCTAATCCATAGGAGAAAGGTCTGTCAAAATAAAATATGATTGAGTTTTTGTTTGTCTGTTTTTACATAGCCACTTTCATAAGCAGCAATATATATATTTTTTCATAGATACAGTATTACACTGTTCATTTGAGACTCTACAATAATTCTATTACAGTACCATTGTTTTTTTTTTAAATATATATGTAAATGTCTTATAGCTCTTTAACATAGCCTATATTAATAATAATCCTTAATAATTTTTGTGTGAAACATGCATGCAATTTATACACCACATATTCATTTTATAAGTATTGCATATGATATATGCTACAAGATCCATATAGGAAATTTATATTTATACTGGAGCACTTGCCTTTATGGTAATATTCTTCTAAAATTTAGACTAATGGTTGTATATTCTTTCTTCTATTCTCTGCAACTGGGATGATTTCTCAGTTTTTGAGGATCAACAGTACCATACAAAACAGAAATGGGGCATTCATCAAAAAAAAAAATAAAAAATAAAAAATGCTATCAGTCATTGCTGTAATTGCTGCTCGCTTGTTATATTTGCTATTAGAAAGGCACAGTAACTGTGAACATTTTTATTAGTTATTTTATAGATACCTGGAAACAGGATGCTTTTATATTTGGTGTATCATCATTGCAAACCTGGATTTCAATTTGAAGTGACATTAAAAGAATTTTAAAAGTATTCAATTTACCATCATACCACCTGCAGGCACACTGTTATAAATATTTATGACAAAGTATTTACTTATGTATTTACTTGTACATGCATGCTTTGTTCTGCTATGCATACACCTATCAGCCATAACATTAAAAGCACCTTCCCAATTAATGTGTTGGTTCCCCTTGTGCCACCAAAACTGCTCTGACCCATCCTGCATGGGCTCCACAAGACCTCTGAAGGTGTGTTGTCATATCTGGCACCAAGACGTTAGCAGCAAATCCTTTAAGTCCAGTAAGTTTGTCCTAAGTAAGATTTGTTTGTCCAGCACATCCTACAGATGCTTGATCGGATTGAGATCTGGGCAATTTGGAGGCCAAGTCAACACCTTGAACTCTTTGTCATGTTCATCAAACTATACCTGAACAATTTCTGCAGTGTGGCAGGGCACATTATCCTGCTGAAAGAGACCACTGGCATTAGGGAATAACATTGCCATGAAGGGGTGTACTTAGTCTGCAACAATGTTTAGGTAGGTGGTACGTGTCAAAGTAACATCTACTTGAATGCCAGGACCCAAGGTTTCCTAGCAGAATATTGCCCAGACCATCACACTACCTCTGTTGGCTTGCCTTCATCCCATAGTGAATTCTGATGCCACATAATGCGATTCATCAGACCAGGCCATCATCTTCCATTGCTCCATGGTCCAGTTCTGATGCTCATGTGCCCATTGTAGGTGCTTTCAGTGGTGGACAGGGGTCAGCATGGGCACGTCGACCAGTCTGCGGTTACGCAGCCCCATACACATCAACCTGCGATGCACTGTGTGCCCTGACACATTTATATCTTAGCAAGCATTAACTTTTTCAGCAATTTGCCCTACAGTAGCTCTTCTGTGGGATTGGACCAGACAGGCACATCCTTGACCCATGGCCCTGTTGCTGTTTCACCACTTCCTTGGACCACTTTTGGTAGGTATCAACCACTGCATACCTTGTCAAAGTCACTTAGATCCTTATACTTGCCCATTTTCCCTGCTTCCCACACATAAACTTCGAGAACAGACTGTTATCTTGCTGCCTAATATATCCCACCCATTGACAGGTGCCATCATAATTATATAATCAGTGTTATTCACTTCACTTGTCAGTGGTTTTAATGTTATGGCCGATCAGTGTATGTTCACCTACTAGATAGAGTTAAGCTAGAAGAAGTAACAAATGTTTACTCAGAGAGAAGAAAAAGAGACAGTAAACACAATAGAGTTGGCTGCAGCATACTGTTACGTTATAGTTTCTGGTAACGTGGAATAATAAAGAGATAGCGTATCATTTCAACCGTGTGCTTTTTAATAACAGCAGTGTAAGCCCACATGCATCAATGCACATTCCTCTGACTTCATGTGTTACACTCTAAAGTGTCCCCCACTCCCCAGGTCTACATAGCATGTGCAAACAGTTACACCACACATACCATGTCTGTGTTTTCCTATATTCTAACAATAACACATGCAAACACCACATTTGGTGACACTTCCAGTACTATTCCCTTCTCTGTTTCTATCATCTATCCTGGAGAACATTTGATTGCCATTTACAATGGTCAGCTGTGAAGTAGCACACCATTCCACTACTTCTATTGGGTATGGATACACAAAGAATCTGCTGTACATTAGAAAATGATGCAAGACCTTTTAGGACTTTAGAGCATGCTGGGGTAGCATGGGCATGTCCTAAGTCTCAATGGGCTGTCCATGTCCATCCCTGGGGGGTGTTATATCAGCACAATCATGGACCAGGTGGTGCTGGAGCATTTCATTACGTGGCTCTCCTCTGGAGACAAATAGCTGGTGACACTGGACAAGGCCATCCAGCTCATAGAAGATCATCTGGTAGTGTTTCATGGGGCAGGTGGCCCATCCTCTGCAGCTGCAGGTGAAGTGGTATGGCTCAGACGGGTGGGGAGCCCCGGTATTTCCAAGACTGATGTCTCATCACAGATGTGGGAACATTGGTCCAGCTCCCTGATACACCACAGGCTTTCCTGATTGAACTGGGAGGTGCCACATACTTCTGAGTATCCAAGGAGTTACATATCAAATTTATGCATTCAATTTGCAACCAACCCTTGATATACCAAAGCCTGATGTGAAGGTGGGGCAATGAAGAGGGCATGAGGATATACACAAATATCCATTGGCATCTGTCACTATCCAATTCCAGGGACAAAAGCATTAAATTGGGGAAAGGGCTAGTCTTTGGCCTATTCATCCGCTGATTTTGGGAATGAGTTGATTGAAATACCAGGTGTTCATAAAAATTATGCTAGTGTATGGGTCCTGATATAGTGTAGCAAGGTGTGGCATATATATTGCTCTCTCTAGAAGGATGACACTCAGGCCAACAATGATAGATCCAAGTCTGACCATATGCTCTCTGTGAGGATTCCCCTCAGGGAATTCCTTTTGGAGCAGTCCTGCAACAAAACACTGAGGCATATGTTTGACCAGGTGAAAATAATTAATGGTCAGTTAGTACAGCTGAACACTTCCTGTCCTACCTTTATTTTTCTATTATTTGAGAGAACCAAGGCATTTACAGCACCATTGTCCCATCACAGGCATGGGAACATTGCTCCAGCTCCCTGAGACATCCACAGGCTTCCCTGATTGACCTGATATATACTGCTTACCTCTGTGTATCCAAGGAGTTAAATATCACATCAATGCATTCAGGTTGCAACCAACCCTTGATCCACCAAAGCCTGATGCAAGGTGGGGCACCGGACCAGGCATGGTCATATGTACAAACATCCACTTCTGCCTGACACTATCCATTTGCAGGGACAAAAGCAGTAGAGGAAGTGGGAAGTCCTTAGCTTACCCACCCACTGATTTTGGTAACCAATTGAAATCCCAGGGCTTCTTAAACATCATGTTAGTGGATGGGTCCTGCCATAGTGAAGCAAGATCTTGGATATGTGTGGTTATTGCTGGGGAGGTGATGCCAAGATTAACAATGGCAAATCTATATCTGGCCCCATGCTCTTTGTGAGGATTCCCCTCAGGGGTTTCCCTTTGGAGCAGTCCCACAACAATATCATTTTTGGTCAGGCATTTAGGTCAGGACGAAACACTAAATCATCTCATGGCACAAATACTCAAGGGCATCAGTTTGTGTAACTTCTGGTGGATTGTGCAGTGCAGTATCGGGAAGCTGTGCTTCTCCATAACATCTTTGCATGCATTGAAAAGGACATTAAATAGGACTTGTTGCTAGAAACTGTAGATCTTTTTGATACCCAGCTGCCCACTTATGTTACTACAGATGCTTCAGACATGGTGGTGTACTTAGTTCACTCAGCCAATACTGAACATGTGTTTGTCTTTGCAGCCCAGATCCTGCCTCCAGCTGAGAGGAAGTATTCCGCTTTTCTGTGGAAGCACTTGAATGAGCTGTTGGAGAATGTCTCTGTGGGGGAATTATGCGCTCTGTGCAGGAAATTACTACAATCTTGACATAAAAAGGAACAGATTATATGAATAACTAGATGGTCAGTGCACCTACTGTCCTACTCATATGTTATACCATCAAAGACAATATTAATGCTGGCCACTCTTGGCCACTTTCTAAATATGGTCTTTGGACTAGCAGGCCAAACTATTGCAAAACAACATGTTTTGGATGTGACATCAAAAGGAGATCCAAAACCCATTTAACAAGTCAGGATACTCCTGATTAAGAGTTAGTAAAATCTTTTTTCATGTATCTGTGTCACTGAAACATTAGGGTTTGTCACTAAACTGCGGCAAAAAAGAAAACTGTGACATTAGCAGCCACCTGAGTTCATTAGGATCTTGCTGCACAGGCGTTATGAACTGCAAGACATTCTAACCAACTATTGCATAGAGAATATTATTAGAACAGCTGCTCTAAAACTAGTTGTACGACTAAAAGTGTATTCTACAACATCCACTAGTTGGGCATATTTAAACCCATGTAATGAACAGCTATTGTATTTTACATTATCACATTATACATATACATTATTGTGCACATTGTCTAGATTATACTATGCCTCTGTGCACCTTTGGACATTTTTGCAATTTCTGAATTTCCTTACTCACATTGTTCTTTTTCTCCATATTGCATGCGTCCCCCCCCCCCCCCCTCTCTGCTCAGAGATTACCTGCTGTATACAGTAGTAGCTAATATTTTGTGTTATAGCAGTCTTGATTTTTCTGGTTGGAGCAGTTGTAGATTCGTGTATATGTATAGGGCCAAAGCAATAGTTCAAGCCCCACCACCATAAGTTTGCCCCTGGTTTTCAGTCTTGATCTTTGCTCTGTCTCTCTTTCATTTGGACTGAAACTTGGCCTCAACCCTTTTATGACTCAGTCTCAATCTCAGCTATTTCTGGTCTTGGACTTGTCTTAGACTTGAGAATGGGGGTCTTGACTACAGTGCTACTATGAGCAAAGGAAAGATAAAGTCCAGGTGCCAGATAAGAACCAGTCCTCTCCCAGCTTCACACAAACACCCCAAAGCCAACTTCTTGTCATGGAGGTAAAACCTTGTGTAGTAACTCCCTGGTTGCTCAGAGGAAAGAGGGGAGATCCACAGGGGCCTAGTCAAGGGAATAGAGGCAGAGGCCCAAGCCTCTGGAGGAGTAAGGGCCCCCTTTTGTTTATTGCCCCACTCTTAGGCACCTGTGATTTCATCACTAATTAGTGCATAACTTCTGTCTGTGCAATCCTAGAACTCTGTAGTCTATTATGTAATCACTCAGCACATGTGTCTTGCACTGTATTAGAGAGCCCCTAGTGTACGGAAGAATGGATTCGAGGGAGCAGAGGGCAAAGAAGTCATTATCTAAGCATGTGCTTAACTCACCACTTGCGTGAGGTTCACACGCCCTATGGTATATTCTTTAGAGTTTACCCACAGTTACCAACAGTTAACCAATGTATCACAAAATCTAATATAACTATGCATGTGAACAGAAGGTGTAACATCCTAAAATTTATACAAACGATTCTGTCTGTTACTGTTACTTGTTTCCTGTTCTTGTTTCCAGATACCTGCCTCAGCACAACTTGCTAGTGCTAGTTAAACTGCTTGACAGGCCTTTGGAAAAGGTTGTCATAAACATTGTCAGATCAGTCAGTGCAGCTACATGGAACTGCTGTTATGCTATAAATTTAGTAATCAAATAAAGCAAGTGGCCAGAAATGACTTTTGCATTACAGGCCACAGCTGATTTAATTGACACATTTCTTGTCACACTTTTCTTGTCTTTAGTAGAGAAGGAAATTGGATCCAGAAGGGTTTACCCCAGTTCTCAAACCACTTTCTGTAGATGGACTGCTTAGTTAAATCACTTCGGTTGTGATGGGAGGAAGTGGAGAACCTTATGTCTTGCCTACTTCACTAGTGTCACACAGACAAGTGCAGTGTAGACTGCCAGCCAGTGTAAGTATGCTCCCAACCCTTGCACAAAGGGGTCCAAAAAATGCTAAAGGAGATGTCTCTCTAGACCACCTATTTGGTGGAAAGACTTGTCTCAAAGTAAGAATATCAAAGAAGAAAAGAACAAACAAACACAGAGTGTACTGTTAACAGTTATTGAATATACTCTTACATGGTAGTTGTGTTACTAGAATGAAGATAAAGAAACAAGTCTGGCAGTGATATGAGTATATGAGTAATATTTGAGTTATTTTCATAGCAAAAGATTAGTTTTGCACGTGTCATAATTCTAAGATTACAATATTTGCTTTGAAGTTCTGATGGTCAGTAGTTCTTGAAAAAAAATGGGGGGGGGATGTCTGAGAATAATACATGCAAACCTCGCAAAGATATTTATGAAAACATATGGTCATAATACTATAACTGAGTAATGTAAAGTTGTGTATTTTTCCCCTCTTAAAGTGTTTTTTTTTTATGTTTGACTGGTCATGTCATCACCCTCATATGGCAGGGGCATGTAGGAAATAAATATTGTCAAATCGGTTGTCTTGAATTTGTGCATCAGTACATAAGTATCATAACACAACCTCAGGTAAACAAAAATCGTTGTCCATTGAATTATGTATTATGTTAATCTGACAGCAAATCTGACAAAACATTGTGTGACACTTGATGCCTTTTGAAATAAGCCTTATAAACCTTGACAATTGTTTACATAGTTTCATTCATTCATTGTTTCATTCACTCATTCATTGAATTATTATTATTCAATAACAGAATCCTTAGCACAGTGAATGCTATAATAGTTAAATGAGACTCATAAATGTCTTATCAGGTTAAAAAGGCCTTACATTGTATCACCATCATCATCAATAATGACAGTATAGTGCTTATTTGCAAAAGAGTTGCTTGTATCTTCTTTATGTTTGACTTTACTTTGTTCTTCTCAGGTGTTGTCAGACAGGTGAAGCCCCTGGTTGGACCTTTGAGCACAGTTCTGAAGCTAGCCATGAATTATGTCACAAATGGAGTCATCTCTCATCGGAATATCATCAAAGTTCACATCTATGTCTCTGAATTCTGGTTTTAAATAGATTACACCTAGCTATCATTTAGATGTCTATTTTTGAGCCTTAACTATGCACTCTAAAATTGTCAAAATGCTTGCATGCCACAAGATAATACAGAGTATAATAATAATAGGTAAACCTTTATTTTGATAATCTAGTTTAGACTGTCTATAAACTGTCATGAAGCAGCATAACATATCTATATTTCAACAGCATGTCATAAACAATAGCAATAGAGTCCACTGGATTCAGAGTGACTGGATCTGAAATTGTGTAAGAACTAGAGATGAGTTGCTAATCATCAGATGATCTAAACATCATCAACCATATATTGGATTAACCAGATAAAATTAAAGCAAATGTGATAGTCTATACAGTGTTTATAGATTATCTACTAAACATTAACAAGCATAAACTCGTCTCTTTGTTGAGAATTTGTTGATAGCCTCATTCTTCACACTCAGTCTGCAAACCAGTCATTTGTCACAGATTTGTATAAATTTGTCTTACTCAGTCTTCAGATGGTCACCACTTATTTTTACATACATTTTTACAAAATGCTGTTTTTTTTTTTTGTTTTTTTTTGGTTGCTATTTTTTATTATATTTTTTCATGTTTCTCATTATGTTGAATTAATTATCATTCAGTCATTCATTCATTTTCATTAACCATTTTTATCCTGGTCTGGGTCAAGGTACAGTGGTGCTTGAAAGTTTGTGAACCCTTTAGAATGTTCTACATTTCTGCATAAATATGACCTAAAACATCATCAGTTTTTTACAAAAGTCCTAAAAGAAGATAAAGAGAGCCCAGTTAAACAAATGAGACAAAAATAGTATACTTTTTCATTTATTTATTGAGGAAAATGAAATATTACATATTTGTGAGTGGCAAAAGTATGTAAACCTCTGGGATTAGCAGTTTAATTTGAAGGTGAAATTAGAATCACGTGCTTTCAATCAGTGGGATGACAATCAAGTGTGAGTGAGTGCCATGTTTAATTTAAAGAACAGGAATCTATAAAGTCTGATCTTCACAACACATATTTGCTGCATCTGGGCCAGAATGGTTTGACATCATTAATGGAACAATGATTTCTGAATTATATATATTTCTGAATTATACCAAGGAAAATGTCAGGACATCTGTAAGTGAACTGAATCTCAAGAGAAAGTGGGTCATGCTGCAAGACAACGACCCTAAGCACACAAATCGTTCTACCAAAGAATCACCAACATCCCGGAGTTGAAGCTGCTCTGTACTGAGGAACGGGCTAAAATTCCTCCAAGTCGATGTGCAGGACTGATCAACAGTTACATGGAAACATTTTGTTGCCATTATTGCTGCACAAGGGAGTCACATCAGATACTGAAAGCAAAGGTTCACATATTTTTGCCACTCACAGATATGTAATATTTTAAGATTTTCCTCAATATATAAATGACCAAATATCACATTTTTGTCTCTTTCGTTTAATTGGGTTCTCTTGATCTACTTTTAGGACTTTTTAGGTATGAAAATCTGATGATGTTTTAGGTCATATTTATGCAGATATGTAGAACATTCTAAAGGGTTCACAAACTTTCAAGCACCATTGTAGATACAGAGCCTATCCCAGGAACACTGAGTGCAAGGCAGCACACTGAATGGCACACCAGTCCACTGCAGGTCACTATGCACAAACTTTCACAAACTCATTCACGCCGAGGGGCAATTTAACATAGCGAATTCACTGCCAGAGAAACCAGAGGATATGTACATGGATATGGGGAGAAGATGTGAAACTTTGCACAGATAGTAACCAGAGCTCAGGATCAAACTGTCACCCTATAATTATTATTATTATTATTATTATTATTATTAGTAGTAGTAGTAGTAGTAGTAGTAGTAGTAGTATTAAATTCATAATGCATCCATTTTTTGCATCTGTTTTGGGGAATTAGACTGAGACATTGGAAGTTAAAGCTTGTTTTTGAGGCAGGTGGACCCATAATGCTATTGTATGAACAAATAGTTGACTGTTCATTCACTAACTGTACACTTCTGTATACAACTGTTCGTTTCACTATGAATGTATAATTAAAACAAATGTTATTTCAAGGTGTTTTCCTAAAATATGCCTAAGCTACGTAATCTAAAACATACTCAAACCCAAATGTTCCCACATACTAATAGTTTTCTTGGTATAAATGAGTAATTCAATTATTACACAGGCTTACGATTTGACCATAATTTAGTTGGGTTGTTTGAAATCATTACTAAATCAAACTTTCCATGTAACTTGGCTTGGTTGCCTGCACAAATAAAAGCCCTCTGTTTTTTTCTCATTGGTCAATTTAAGACATGCATAAATGCCAAAAATGTCCGCAAGTTCCACAATCCTGTTGTTCACAAACTGACTGCAATCATGATATGCTATGCAAACTCATATTATGAAGTTCAATTCTGCACTGGAAAATACATATAGTACAGAAGGCTCAGAAAGCTTATGTGTGACCACATCCCTGCCAGCGGGGGCCACTGAACCGAGACTGTCTTTTCTCAATGTCAGGGGACATGAGGCAAGCAGCTCTAGCTCATTTGAGCAGATGGAGGGACTAGTCTGAACCATGGCTGGTTAATCATCACTGTGGTTGGGACAAAAACATTGCTGACCAGCACTTCAATGAAGAAGCATAATGTCCTCGACAAGTAAGCATTCCAGAAAATACAGTTTTCTCATAAACTTTAGCTGGTAAATGAGGATAAATTTTTGCATATGGTTTAACTTAAATGTTACAAATGTTTGTTAAAGTTAACTTATTGGGGTGGCAGGTGGTTTTGCCATGCAAATATAATTTATTACAAAGTTGTTAGCTTTAATTAAATACATTTAGTCATTATGCAGGAACTACGGCATTTTCTCATTATCCAAATCTATATAAATGCCCAAGAAGTGTCAGAACAATGAACCAAAAATGAAAGAACACTCCCCACCCCGCAAGAAGAAAAGAGAGCATGTGTAGAGCCTTTATTCCGCTATGCGTAGAGTAGCTGGTAGCCGCCACAGGAGGAATCAAATTGTCACTGAATTATTGCAGGGCAGCAAACCTGTTGAAAGTGTGTGTGTGTGTGTGTGTGTGTGTGTGTGTGTGCTCGTGTATATTGATATACTGTTGTTGTGGCCACGTGGTGGTCTGGGCATGCGTATGTAGATGTATATGTGTCTGCTTGAGTAGTGGTCAGAGCACAGGAGGAAAGAGGGTTTGTTTGGCTATGGAGAGAGGTGAAAAAAGAAAGATGGCAAGGAGAGTGAAAAGAGAGAGCGGGAAAGAGGGATGAGGGGGGGTGAAGTCCAGTCTTTCCAGGGTCGATTGGGAGAAGGCCCAGTTCTGGGCAAGCAGACTATATAGGGTCATCCCAGTCACACACACACACACGCACACACACACACACAGACACACACACACACACATATACCACAAAAACACACACACACACACACACACACACGATGTGCGCACATTTGCACAGTGCAGGCACACACAGCCTGTGCGTGCACACACTCACATACACACACACACACACACACACACACACACACACAGTCCTTACCCTGTGCTTTTTTCCTGGCCAGAACCCCTGTCCTCCACCGCAACACATGTTTTAAGATATAAGTGAGTTCTTTTAATAAAAATGTGAGGGTATTTCTCCTCTGGTTTTTCTAACCATTGTTGCTCATTATGTTGAACACAAAAATGCTACTTTGAAGAGAATGCTTCATAAACAGGCGGCCCTGTTGCGCCTGCTCGTCTCCCCCCCCCCCCCCAAACATTTACTGACATCCTTCAAACATTAAAACACTTTATTAAATTGCACCTTTTTTTGTGTTATGAACTGTATTTAAATTTAGATGCGATTTGCAATTTTTTTTTTTTTTTAGATAAATGTATGAGGAATGAGTGTGTGGAAGATGGTTTTATCCAAAGCAACTTACGAGGGACTGGACTAGCAGCATAAACTAATTGAACTACTGGACTGAGCATCTATTAACTTGTTCCACAAAAATCCCATCTGTGAATAGTCTGTCCTGAGTCAGGGATTTCTCACTAATCGGCTCAACATTTCTTAAAATATCTAATCATCATCTGTTTACAATCCTCAAGATCACAATGTCAGATTTATATTCCTGTCTCCTGCCAAAATGATGCTCTGATGTAAATTATGTAGCCCATGCCTGGAAACTTAGACAACGACCGAACCATAATGATTAAATATGCTATTAAAATGGTATGTACAGACACCAATCAGAATGTTTGATGCTGATTTTAAAGTGCAGTGCTTTCATTTTTTTATTATTATTTATGCCAGCACTAAAATTACATAACTGTAGTATCATTTGACATTATTTACTTACATACACACCATATCACATAAAAAAGTTTGGATGAGTGCTGATTGTATAGCAGTCCAACAGGTGGCAGACACACACAACGCTAGGCATGCCTTTGCCATCACTTATCACGTTACACACACTCCCAATTATGTGATGAGTGAGATTCACAGAGGGTTCTAGGATTTCAAGTGAGAATATTAACCCAAGGTTCTACCTTAACCCAAAAGCAATGCGCTTGAATAAGATGCGTGAGTTTACATAACTTACAGCTCCAAGTCTAACTAACTCCAACTTCTAGTTATTTTCATGACAGAAACCCAGGCCAGAGTACACACTAGATCCATCAAGAATAGTGGCATGGTTTACTGGGGTATAGCCCACACTCATGAAAATTCATGATTTAAACAAGTGGCTTTCTTTTTATGTTCTTGCAGCTGCTGAATTGGAAAAGCTAGAATGGTACCCTAGAATTTCACAGGATACATTTTGATGTGCTGAGGTGGTCCTTACACAGTTGTAAGTGTATAGTTTGAGTTTGACAAGATGTTGACAAGATGATGGGAGGTTAAAATGAAAGATATACAGTTGATATGATAAACAATAAAAGAAAACTGGTTAAAAAAAGGCTTTGAAATGCAAGGCAAAAATGGCACAAAAATACTTAGTGACTAGCAAAATCTAATACACAGAGTAGTAAATAGTAAACAGGTGTTTGTTTAAGGAGAACGTATCATCAGTATATTGTAATGATAGTATGACTGTAAATGGTGAAAAATAAGAAGACGCTGAAGGATTTCAGCAATGAGATGGCGATCCACCCACTGGTCATGATCCTTCTCTGCTATATTGACATAACCAAACCTTTTGACCCTACAGTTTTAATTTTTCTTGTCGGAAAAGAACACTCAGCCATGTCATAGTGTTGTTTTGTCTGAGGTGGTATATACACACCCAGTCGTTTTCCCATGAGTAGTGTGTCATAAGTCTCAAAGTATTGGACTTCTCTTCTCTGGTTATTACAAAATCAGGGCTCTAGACATAATCACAAACAGTAAAACTATCTATCTTGTGCATGTTTAAATGATTACTTTTTGTGAATCTTGCATACATTGTGTCTTGAAATTTTATCAGCACCTATATCTTTCTGAAGTCTTGTCATGTAACGTATATAGTGTGATAGTGTAAATTTTGAGTGGTTTATATTAAAACTATTTACAGAAGAATAGACTGATGCTTAAAGTGCCTGTGAAATAAACATATAAAATACCTGTAAATACTTAAATAAATAAAATAAATGACATTCCTAACTGAGGCAGATACAGACACAGATGCAAGTAAACATTGGCTTTATTTAACAAATGTGCAGGATAATCCAAAACATGAGACACGATCGTGGTCAAAAAACAGGCAATGAATTAACAACTTGAACTAGACTAGACAAGACAGAATGGGATTAGAAAACCAGACAGACAACGACAATCGTAAGGCTTGGTGTGAACTGGTATGAAACACAGAGCATATACTGCGCAATGAATGGTGGGTGTGAGAGTCCTTATATACTGTATGGCTATGATTGGGCGATTCAGGAGAGTTCAGGTGTGTGTGATCAGTAAGCCAGTGAACGTGAACATGACAGTCTCTGTGATTTCTGGGTGCTGTAGACCATGGCAGCCATGTTTGTAGGCAGTATTGTGTTCTGGGTATTGTAATTGAACCCCCATGTGTCTGGTGAGTGCTGGGCTGTCCGGTGTCTGCCTTGATGACCTTCAATCCAGGCCGATATAAGATTGTGAATGTGAACCTGGTGAAGAACAGAGCCCAGCATGATTGGCATGAGTTTAATCTTTTGGCTGTTTGATATACTCAAAGTTTTTATGGTCCATGAAGATGGCGAATGGGTGAATTGCTCCTTTGAACAAGCAACTGCAGGCTACTGAGGCTCCTGGTTGCCGATGACATAATTGCGTTCTACTGGGGAGAGCTTCCGAGAGAAGAAGGCCACTAGATGTAGCTTGGGCTTTTCCCCAAACCACTGTGAGAGGACAGCCTCCACCCCTGTCTCAGAGGCATCTACCTCCACTGTGAAAGGCTTTGAGGGATCACGGTGCTACAGAATGGGGAGGGAAGTCAATGTTGCCTTGAGGTGTTCAAAAACTTGGACTACAGCAAAATTCCACTGCAGAATCTTGGGTGCCTTCTTCAGTAGAGCTGTAAGAGATAATGCTATAATGCTGAACCCTCTGATGAACCTCCTATGGAAGTTTGCAAATCCAAGGAAACGTTGCAGTTCTTTGATAGTTTGCGGTGCAGGCCAGTTTGCAATAGCCGTTACCTTGTCTTGATCCATGAGCACCTGCTCTGGTCCAATGATGTAACCCAGGAAAGCAACTCCTGCCACATGGAACTCACATTTTTCTCCTTTGACGTAGAGCTGATTGGTGAGAAATTTGGCTAGCACCTGTTTGACATGAGCGATGTGTGTCTCTTTATCTGGGAAGTAGATGTCGTCAATGTAAGTGACATCTAGTAAGGATGTTGTCAACAAATTTTCCCAGAATATCTAGCAGGACATCGTTAATCAGACACTGAAATACTGTGGGTGCTGATAACAGCCCATATGGCATGACACAGTATGCATGTGTCCATATGGCATGACTCGAGGCAGAGGATATCAGTATTTTACTGTGACTTGGTTATGGCCTTGATAGTCGATACATGGGAGTAGACAGCCCCATTTCTTCTCCATGAAATAGAAGCTGGTGGATGCTGGTGATATCAAGGGGCAATGTATCCCTGTTGAAGAGCCTCCTTGATGTAATCACTCATGACTTGAGTTTCCTTGATTGACAAAGGGTAAATATGGTTATGAAGTGGTGTGGCTCTGGCCAGAAGCTCAATGGGACGGTCATAGGGACAGTGTGATGGTAGTCCACTAGATTTGCCCTTGCTGAAAACCTCCTTGAATTCATGGTATTCATGGGGAATTTCCACTTGGGAGTGAGACTCTGGGATTTCAATGGTTGTGGAGGCAATACAGATCAAAGGAACTTGGAGACACTTCTCATGACAATGCAATGACCAGTGTGTGATCTCCTCCTTCCAGGAAAATTGAAGGTCATGGGTCTGCATCCAGGAGAACCTGAGCACCATGGGGAACTTGTTAGTGACTGTGATGAGGACTGAGGTCTGTTCCTGGTGCATGGCGCTGACATGGAGGGTTATGGGTTTGGTGCAGTGGGGGATGGCCCCCATATGGCTGTTCCATATGGGTTAGCTTGGCTTAGCCAAGTTGTGTGGGTTCTGTGGGGTGGATTTCAGGAATCAGGATGGTTGTGGCTTTGATTCTTCCCTGGTTCCAAAGCATGACACAGAGATGAATAGACATGTCCGTAAGAAAATTGAGGGTGACTTGGTCATCCCACTAGGCCAACTCAGCGAGGATATCGGTGTTGAGCCCTTGACAATACTCTGCCTTAAGAGCTGGTTCATTCCAGCCGGTTCCAGTGGCTAATGTGGAAAGGTCAATGCATATTCAGTAGTGCTTAGGCTCTCCTACTAAGGAGTCTCTCACCAATCTCCTTGACCTCATGAGAGTGATCAAATACCTTTTGGAAGAGCTGAAGGAAGTGCTTGTATGAAGCCATGTGTATATAGTCAGCTTGGGACTATACAGCTGTTGTCCATGCTAGCACTGACCATGCTAGTGTACTAGTCAGTAAGTTGACAAACTGGGCAATCTTGGTGCACTCAGGAACTCCTTGGCCTGAGAAGTAGAGTGAACACTGGAGTAGGAAGCCTTTGCGATCCTGTGGGATCGGCAGCATACTTAAATGCTTTAGCTGGCCATATGTAATTTTACAGTGGTTTATCAGCCTTGCAATAGTAATGGAAATTATATTTCTCAATTGTGCCTGATATTGTAGAGAAAGCAGGAGTAGAGAGCCCATTCTAGTTATACTCCCACAATATCACAGTTTTACTATAGATATAGTGGTATCAGTAGAAGAGTGATAAGACCACATAATATTAATGCTCTGCTTGCAAGGTCTGAAAGTGAGATGGCATCATTTGGCTCATGAAGCAGGTCTCCAAGAATAAATAATGACACCTTCTAAATGATGTCTATTTGTTCTTTCAGCAGTGGAAACAGTACATGAAGATGATGTTTTGCTTCATCAACAGGTACCTCAGGGGGAATTTATGGTTGTGGGAAAGTGGTGGTTCAACAGTTAAGGCACCAGCTTACTGATCAGAAGCTCTGGGGGTCAAGCCCCACCACCAAGTCACCACCGTTGGGCTCTTGATCAAAGCCCTTAACTCTCTATCCTCCTGGGGTGCTGATTGATGGCTGACCATGCACTCTGATCCCAACTTCCTAACATGCTGCGATATGGCAATGGGGTAATGTGGACGTGACAATTAAGGACTACTGTTTTTGAACAATGTGCAAAGTAATATTTTTTAATGAGGTATTGACTATTGGTATTTTATTGGCCAGGCAAGGGAACTGATAGCAGTATTGTTATGCCTTTTTTGTTCTATATATGTGCTATACTGATATCAGACCTCTACTTTAAAATAAGGACCCTAACACATGAGAATATTGATTTAGCCTTTCAGATCGTTTATAACTATTCTTAATTCTCATGTCTAGAAGAAACCTCTGCAATTTCAATTAAACACAAGGTCTGTTTTTCAACATCTGTTTATTCATGTAGGCGAGTCCCCTAACACAATTCAGACTTTTTGGTATTTCTCAAATTCCAGGACAGTTCTTTTGGTATGCAGCCTTTGTTCTGTGGCTGGAAAATCATGTATGCCTAAACTTCTAGCTCTTTTTGTTTCAGTAGAAAGAAACTCAGACCAGCCCCTTTTCACCACAACTGAGCGCAGGCTGGTTTTGTCTCACAGACTGTACAAGTTGATGACATCCTGAGGGATGCCTCATAGCATGGTTAAGTGATTATGTAAGTACTAACCATAAACTTAGATATACCAAGATATATGCAGTTTAGCTATTAAGCCTTCTCAATAATATTCTTCTGTATCTGATGAAAGTTGTATGATCTACAGCCTATGAAAACAACATTTAATTTATTGGTGCCAGACATTTAGGTCTTTTGTCAGGTCCAACAAGCAGTAATATTTAAGACATAATGTCAGATGATGTCTGGATAGGGTGGATCAAGACACAAACACAGGCCTGGATTCTTATAGTTTGAAGTCCTTTTTATATAAACTGGTTAAAAATTGGGAACCGTCCTCCCCAAGGCATCCATTGACCGTGGACCAAAGAGAAGCACACCCTTGGACTCCCCAAATTGGCAACATTGTTTTTCTTGTTCTTCTTCCTTTTTTTTTTAACTACAGAGGGAACAAACAATTCCTTTTTATGTACATTATTTAGTAATAAAGCACAACACATTATTTAATTTTGCAGTTAGTGCATTCTTTGGATTTTCTATTGCATAGTTACTGGGTTATTAAGGAACCTTATTTTATGTGTTATCATATAGCTTTAGAAAATGCCACCCCTTTAATTACTTGTTCTAGGGCAGAGGATGCAAATATCTAATTTTGGCCTGTAAGATTGTTGGTTTTCTTAACACATTTTCTTATATTTACTCCTTTAATCTTTGTGTCCAAGGAGATAAATGTGAGATGCTTTTAAGAGATATGGCTTTATTCCATTTCCTTGCCTAAACCAGTTTAGATCAGCCTTCTGTTAATAACACATTAAATTTTGCTGTGGTTGGGCTTTCTTCAAATACTTAGTAGATGCACACAAATTCCGTTCCCCACCTCACCTCTCCCTGGTCTGGCTCAGGCAACCACATGCCAGGGTCACTCCCCTCACACCAAGCCAAACCAGACCCATAATTTTGCTTTTGTTTCTGACATGGCCAAATTATAAAACCCTAAGCACCACTGGAAATGTTAGGAGAAATGGGAACAAAGAAATGGAAAGGCATTTCAGGGTGTTAGACAAAATTAAATAATGAGTAAGAAAATTACATAGTTAGAGTTCAAAGGTATTTCTAAATATAGATTTAATCATTGATTTAAAATGTATTTAATTCTATTACCCAATTTATGCTTTTTTTACTGATGTGATTTCTGACAGCAGCAACAGCAGTCTCAGCTCAGAAAATTCTGTCATAAAGCAGGTAAATGGACCCTCACCTTTTCATCCTGGTCAGGGTTGCAGTGTATCTGAAGCCTACTCCAGGAACACTTGGTATAAGGCAGCAATACACTCTGGATACAATGCCAGTCATTAACATCCTGTGGCTAATTAACATAGCCAATCTACCTACTGGGATGTCTTTTCATTGGAAGAAAAAATAAATATTCAACTGCTGTAATGAAACAATAAATGTCAAGTAAATTCATGTACAATGTAAATAATTTATCTCTTTTCTGCAGAATACTGTGCTTAGATCTGTGTAATTGGTGGTTAATTGTGTGCATTGTCAGATGGTGTGATCCAAAAGTTCTCCAAGGAGATCACATGATCTTGACATGGGGATGCATCACAAGGGATATACTACAATTCAGTCAGCAGCAGCTGCCAGGATTTAGCTTCAGGTGATGAGCTGCCATCCATGGCAAGATGTCCATCAGACTTACTGAGATCTGTGCAGAAACAGATCTGAGGTAGGAAAGGAGAGCACAAGTTGAGCATTAGCATAAGTACTTTAAATTGAGTGTTAATTATAGGAACAATGCAAGCACATTTACATTTGACTGCATAAAATTCTGTTTTGTGCTGTGCTTTTTTTGTATATGCACATCTAACCCTAAGTCTCATTAATACAATATAAGATTTTACATAGTCACTTTACCACCACACATAAACGTTACTGTATGGTTTTAATTGTTAACTTTTAAATCAATATGAATTACATCAATTTTGCAAATCGTTTATCATTATTATTAAATAATGGCCAATAACACCCAATAATTCCAACTAGAAATAATACCCCCATGGGTTTATGCATTTACATCAGCCTTCATAAAGACTTAGCTGCCAAAAAACAACATGACTTCTTAACTAACTTGCCTGCACAAATACAAAACCTACACTTGACTGAGAAATGGAAAGAGGGTGAAGCAAGAAACCCTTACCAAAAAAACCTGATCTTTAAAAACATTTCCTAATACAATAACCTTAGGCTATAAAACCAACACCAAATAAAGAAATACTGAAAACTCAAGCATATAGAAAAACAAAAAACAAACAAATAAAATAAATAAATAAAACATGCCCCCTAAATTAGTATACAATCAGTTCAAGTAAACATTGCTTCTTTTTTTCTAGTTTTGCACTTGCAAAATAATAAAATGTAACTCAACAAAATATGTGGGTTTTAGCCACATATTTGCTTGAATTGGTTTAGTACAGAACTTAAAGTATTTAAGTAATTCTTATAGTTTACATTTTTGAGTAAAAATCACAGATTTGTTTTTATCATATTTACTGAACCACTGAATCATTTTCTTATGTGTCCACATATCCAGTCCTTCTGGTCAGAGGTCTTGAGCAAGATACAGTATCTGGGATCCACAGTTTTAGTATCCCACAGCTGTTCCTCCATCCCAATACTCTGTGAACTTTCATCACTTCAAATATTCTGATAGCTTCAAACATTTTGTATTAAAATAACTAAAAAGATATATACATATACTGTAGCTAAAACCAAAGCACAGAGCTAAAATATACTCTCTGCACTGGCTTAGACTTTTAACAGACCACTCAAAGAGAAACAAATCATACCTAGACACCTGCTCCCCCTCAACAGTGTTTCAGCAGTGCCATTGTCTCTCTCTTGGCAATACAATATGTGAGGGCATAATACTCTTTTGTTGCAATCCATTAGTGTAGAAGTGTTCAGCTCACTAGTGGCATTGTATACCTCTAAGTCAAAGAAAACAGATGTTATCTCCAGTTTGACAGAAATGCCACTGATGGAATTACATCTGTGTTTTATTTGTTTTCCCCTACAGAAAAAAAAAATTAGCTTTTAAAATAAGCTGTAATTGGTGGACTCTACTGCCCAAAGAAATGATTACATAGATCTGGTTGCTTACAGTTTATTACTGTTTGTAACAATTTGTAAATTTGACAAACTATTTATCATTCATTCATTTATTCATCTTCATTAACTACTTTATTATGGTCAGGGTTACAATGGGTTCAAAGCCAATCCATGTGATCCTGGGCATGGGGTGGGAGAATTCATCCTGGATGGAGCCCCATTTCATCGTAGGGCACTATTCACAAACTCTAACACCTAGGGGGCAATTTAGCATAGCCTATCCACCTTTCTGCATGCTTTTGGACTGTGGGAGAAAACTAGAGACCCCAGAGGAAACCCAAGCAAACTCAGGGTTTTTCTGTGAGATGTCCCCATAAATCTTAGACCAAATGTTTAGGGTAATACTTTATGTTCCCAGAACACAGCTAAGTAACTGTGTGTCCTCAGCATTTTGGTGGTGCATTGTTTGAAAGAAAAACAGAACAGCTAATATCTTTCCTATGAAACCAATCCAAGTCAGTACCACACATATTATGTATGAGATATAATATATCCATTCTGTTCTATTATTATGGCCATGTAAACAGACTTTTGCACTATATTCTGTGCCAGGAATTTTGATCAAGTGTGTAAGTTGAGAAAATTGTTGAAGCATTAATCGTACATTCTGACAGTTGACAAGAATGGATGGTTTCCCTTAATGGGCTCTAATGACATCTATACTGACAGATAAACTGCTATCCATTTATTTGGGAATGTGGTAATCATCCATTAAATGTTTAAATTATAATATTTCACCTCCTAAATAATAACTTTTTTGGAACACTAAATCAGCTTATGGTCATATCTAAACAGGTCAGTTAAACTTAATACAGGCAGTTTATTTTTCTGGCTTCAAAACAGCCTATAAATTCATGTTTATACATTAACCATATATAACCCGTCCAAATGAACTTGGGTTAACAATGGAACTCACTGGAGTATGGTTCTTGAGGTCTCCCTATGTTTTGTTGTCAAGATGATAACAGGATCTGAAAGATATTTAAATGTGGTGACCTTTAGAAATAAAGTTAAGGAATACTTCTTCTTGAGGTACACCAAGTAGGCATACTTTTGGTTTTCAGGAATGTGAAAACCTCAGGAGTTGGAGCATTACCTCATACAAACAACGAGGAACAACTACAGACAAAACAAATTAGTATTGTAACATAAGAGCCAAAGCACAAGACAATCCTGCTCTGGTCTGTTTGGCCATCCAGCCCACCACTTTTTCCTCCATTTTGCTCCTACATTTTCACTTTTCTTTTTTTTTTTATTTGAAGATCCACACCAAGCACTCGGTGTGCTTAGCATAGGTGATACCAAGCATAGGAAGTGATTAATTTATACACATTAAAAGTGAGCAGGTGGGAACTTCATCAGCTTAAGAATACCTATGGAGGGATGAGTTTCAATGTGAGAGGGTATCATTTAGATTGTAGTGCATGTAGTTTTTTTTCTTTGGTTTATTTATCTTTTTTGGTTATGTTTCAGACAACATAAGTAAACAAGATACATTTTCCAGTTCCAATTATTTTAGATCAATGAGTTAAATTTGTAGACATAAGCAAGTTTTAATTTAATAGAACCATGACCATTAATTTAATTAATCCAAGACAGATATTTGCCACAAGAGAGATTACTTTGGGATACCATCTTTATTAGCTGATCCAGGGGCCATTGAAGCAATAGTAACCATCATAATGTTCTGGTTTGAACTGTGTGTATGAACCTAAATCCAGGAATCCTAAATCCCTTCCCATGATAAAATCACTGTAGCACACGGCTTATTGCCTTTTTTTTTTTTTTTTTTTTTTTTTTTAAATAAAATGGTGACATAACCAATATGATAAAATCCAGTGTTTAATAATAATTATTATTATGACATATAAAAAGTATTATAAGTAATATTCACAATCACCAATTTGTCTGCCACACAGTGTAATCTATTCACGGTAAACTTTGGTTGCTAAGCAACACAACAGGCAATGATTAGGCCATTCTATGGACAGAACAATGGCTTATGCTGTGATATGTTCAAGCTTGTATGATATTCTCAGCAATGAATTCTGTAGTATGTGCCCCTCTCACAGTTAGGAGAAACAGCCAAGGAGATTCCAAGAGGAAATCAAATTCATCTTCTGATGTGCAGTGGATCAACAACAAATTAAACAACAAACAATTTAATTTACAAAGAAGTATTTCTTCATGCTCCCGATCAAAGAAACCTGGTAATGACCCAGTGACCTTATGAACATATAGTAATGTCACAAAATCAAGAGGGGTGAACCACTATCTACAACAACACCATGAATAATAAGGACATTTCTCTGTCAGTTTCCTGCCGCATTAATAAATTGTTCATTAATTCAATAGAAATTGTAATTGTTGGCAAGTTGCTTTGATATAAGTGGTATAACACACTTTGGTCTGTGCTGTTATGTAAGAATAATCCACTTCAGGGTGGTAATGTCCCTCTGCTTCAAGTCGGGCCATATCATACCACCAGGGTTAGGAGGTTTACTTTAAAAATTTATTCCTTTACAGTTACAAATTACTTCATAAAAAATTTTCTCAGTAACATAATCCAAGTATCACAATATGAAATTATTGTAATCTGATTACTTTTGGATTACTTCAAGGTCACATATATAAATAAAGTCAAGAGAAATGCAATATGGTCTAAATTACTTTTTAATTAGAGCTTATTTTAGAGCTTAAAAACATGTTCAATATTTGGATTTGTTTTAATAAAATAAATAAATTTGTTGCTCATGTGAATCACTACTGGCAAGAGAGAACCAGAACTATAGGCATACAGCTGTTTATATTGTGTTATGTCAAACGCAGGGATCCAGACAAAAAAAATCTATTAAGGAGCCATTGGCTCCTATTAAAAAACAAACAAACAAACAAACAAACAAACAAAAAAAACAGGTGCAAAATAAAAAAAAATTAAGTGCCATATAAGAATTAACTTACATTTAAAATGTTTAAAGCACTTACTTTCAGTCTTCCTGTCATGTGTGCACATCTAGCAGGGGAGGACTGGCAACAAAAAGCAGCCTTGGAATTTGCTGTCAAGCAAAAAACATAATCTGTTCATTTGTATTGTTTGTGTTAAGCTAATATGTAAAGCGGTTAAACAATTTTTTTCTAATTGTTTTCCTCTCCGTGTTTGTGTGTAAAGAAAGCAAAAATTAAAGTTGAATTAACCTAATGAGTAGTCTAGGAGAAAATTATCAAATTTACATGTTTATTTTACCCATTTGAGTAATTTAAATAATGTAATGTAAATGTAATTTACATTCAAAGTTGATGACCATTTTTTTTTTATATACACAGATTTAGAATAAACTTTTCTAAACATTTCTGCACTGTGTCTGACTAGTTAAGGTTTGGAAATGGTCAAACCTGCAGCACTGTGGAACTCTAGCATAAGCATTGAAACCCCAAGGTTAACAAAAATATTTTGGTCTTTCGATAGTTCGTTTAGCTAGTTCACAGCAAATAGCATGTAAGCATGACGAAGCACCTGCTCTCTGCTCACTCCACTTTGATGTTTCTACCTCTTTACCACTGTCCTCATCACCACCTGCAGACTGCTTAAATAAATCAACTATTTTAGCACACTTTGCGGCGTCAGCCATTAAAGACTTTTTCTTTGTTTGGCGCACATTCACCTTCTCCTAGATACTTCCAATGAGTGATAGATACTAACTGCCCGAGTGCTAGATACTTTCAACGAGTGCTAGATACTAACTGCCCGAGTGCTAGATACTTCCAACGAGTGCTATATACTAACTGCCCGAGTGCTAGATACTTTCAGCGAGTGCTAGATACTAACTGCCCGAGTGCTAGATACTTTCAGCGAGTGCTAGATACTAACTGCCCGAGTGCTAGATACTTTCAACGAGTGCTAGATACTAACTGCGTGAGTGCTAGATACTTTCAACGAGTGTTAGATACTAATGGCCCGAGTGCTAGATACTTTCAGCGAGTGCTAGATACTAACTGCCCGAGTGCTAGATACTTTCAGCGAGTGCAGGGTACTAACTGAATGAGTGCTAGATACTTTCAACGAGTGCTAGATACTAACTGCCCGAGTGCTAGATACTTTCAACGAGTGCAAGGTACTAACTGCATGAGTGCTAGATACTAACTGCCTGAGTGCTAGATACTAACTGCCCGAGTGCTAGATACTTCCAACGAGTGCTAGATACTAACTGCCCGAGTGCTAGATAATTCTAACAAGTGCTAGATACTTTCAACGAGTGCTAGATACTAACTGCCCGAGTGCTAGATAATTCCAACAAGTGCTAGATACTTTCAACGAGTGCTAGATACTAACTGCCCGAGTGCTAGATACTTTCAACGAGTGCAAGGTACTAACTGCCTGAGTGTTCACACTAGATGTGCACAAAGAAGGTACAGAGCCCTCCACTAATATTGGCACCCTTGGTAAATATGAGCAAAGAAGGCTGTGAAAATTTAGGCCAAAATACCCTTAGTCATTCATAACAATAAGTAAGACCAAGGAATATAGGTGCGATATGCAGCAAAAGGTTGTCGAGCTTTACAAAATGGGAAGTGGCTATAAGAAAATAGCACAAGCATTGAAAATGCCCATTTCCACCATCAGGGCATTACTTGCAATACTGCAGAAGTTAGTTCTACATCACCACAAGTTGTTTGGAACATTTTAAGATAAAAGCCTATACTCTCATCCAGAAACAAACTTGAGCATCCTCAGTTTGCCAGACACTACTGGAACTTCAAATGGGATCGGGTTCTATGGTCAGATGAAACCAAAATAGAGCTTTTTGGCAATAAACACCAGAGGTGGTTTTGGTGCAAACGGAGAGTGTAATATGGTGGCTTTTTAACGTTTTGGGGCTGTTTTACTGCCAGAGGACCTGGACATTTTGTTAGGATACATGGCGTCATGGACTCTATCAAATATCAACAGATATTAAATGAAAACCTGACTGCCTCTGCCAGAAAGCTTAACATGGGCTGTGGTCGGATCTTCCAGCAGGACAATGATCCAAAACATACATCAAAAACAACACAAAAATGGTTTACTGACAAAAAAATCAAGGTCTTGCAATGGCCATCCCAGTCCCCTGACATGAACCCCATAGAAAACCTGCGGCGTGAACTGAAGAGGAGAGATCACCAGCATGGACCTCAAAATTTGAAGGATCTGGGGAGATTCTGTATGGAGGAACGGTCTCACATCCCTTGCCCTATATTCTCCAACCTCATCAGGAGAAGACTCTAAGCTGTTATCTTGGCAAAGGGAGGTAGCACAAACTATTGACTTAAAGGGTGTCAATAATTGTAGCACACCTATAGTTAACAAAGATATATATATATATATATATATTTTTCAATAATCCTGTATTTTGTTTGCAATTGTTTGAGATCAATGAGAGCAGAGCTATTTTTTTCACAGCCTTCTTTGCTCATATTTACCAAGGGTGCCAATATTAATGGTGGACACTGTATACATGGTGTTGAAACACCTGCCCTGATAGTTAGGTGTGATGAAATGGAATGTATTAATGTTTTGATGATGATGATGATGATTATTATTATTATTATTATTATTATTAGTAGTAGTAGTAGTAGTAGTAGTATTAACAAATAGCACCCTTATTTAGGTATTCTTATTTTCTGCATTCACAGCTTTATCAATGGTAAATGCTAAGTCTACCATAATAGAGCTCTTTATGTCTTTGAGAAAGTTACACACATAGAGTTCTGTTTTTCTGCAGATGCAAATGTAATAATTCTGGTGTATTGCTGTTTTGGTTGGGCCTAAGACATTTAAAAAAAATTGCACTCAGTTACTTCTGAATGCAACCAATGCGAGTGGAGCACCGCAAGAAGGGGTGCAACATTGCAAATCCCCTGCCAAAATCCCTTTTATTTGTCACAGGCAAACAGTTCATGTAAACAAAGATAACACAAGCAGGTGTCAAAACTGGAATGCATGAGAATCCAAGATATTAGGAAAACAGGGCACGAAAAAGAATGACACAATCAACAAGACTTCTCAACGAGGCATAGACACACCAGGGTAAAAAAAAAGCATGTAGCATGTACCTCCTTGTCAATTTTTTCTGCTTCTACCAAGCTCACGGGTGTGTGTGTGGGGCAATGGTGTGGATTTTAAGCCATGTTTAGAAAGGAGAAGCTTATATAATTAAATAGTTTCATATTCGTGCTCACCATTTTAAAACATGTAATCATTTATCACAATGGTTTTAATTTTTATTAAACAAAAGGATATTTTTATAATTATTTTAGATTATTTTAGACCCAGCCCTACTCTATACATTCCAACTTATATACTGTTTCAGACAGAGAACAGAACATTAATTTTGATCCAAGTTATTATTATTATTATTATTATTAATATTATTATTATTATTTTTGCTTGAAGGATGTGTAGATTGAGTAACACACACCAGTGAACACACTTTCATTGTTTACATTGTAATATAGACCCATTTTACAACTGTAAAATGTGATGTCATGAAGATACAGTGAAAGACCAGAATCTTATGCCTTACTTTTGAACTTAAGCCATGATTATGAAAATAGGGACCCAAATCATAATTTTTTTTTTTTTCTGAAGTAATATTTTGCTTTCATTGGCTGCCTTTATTAGAGAACATTTGGGCATATAGGTGGAAACAATAAATGTGTATGTGAAATAAAACTAAGGCTCAAATTGCCCCATGAGTTGTACAAGACATGCCTGTTAAGGTGTACTGGTCTGAATGCAAGAATAAACATGTTCAGATGATACGTTTAGAAAAATAAATGACTTTTGGCTTATTGGAAAATATAGATAAAGATATAGTGCAAAGAAAATCCTAAAGTTTCACCTCATAATTCTCATTCAATTTATTCAAGATTTTATGCTCCTGTATCCCTGTAAATCCCTGTATTTATGTAAACCTGATCCCTGTATTTATGTAAACCTGTTAAGTTATTTTCAACATTAAGTTTTTCTGTTTTAAACCATTTCACTGTAGATTTACAGATTTGCAACAGTGCAACAGAAGATACACACCATACATTTGAAACTGTTTGTATTTAGGCTCCTTCAAAAGTGAATAAATAGATGCACACACATTGGGCCTCATTCATGATTTTTTTTTTATAAAGTTGTGTAAATGTTGTTTGCTTAAGCCAAACCAAACAACAACAAAAAAAGTTTTACAAAAGTTTCAGAAATTTTTCTTTGTACACAGGCCCGTATGTTGATGAATCACAATTAAATAATTACTTGTAAATTACCAGGCACGTGCACAGCACAGCTGATTTGCATTTGGTGAGGCCCACAAAACTCCATAAAAGGCAAAGCACATTAACCTGAAATGACAAGTAAACAGGCAAATATATATATATATATATATATATATATATATATATATATATATATATATCTCAAAATGTCAAAAAAGGTCATAAAAACAGTGTCTTTGCAACTCTCAGCAAGAATGCACCAGTATGCCCTTCCCAACACCGTAATGGGAAAGCATGTGGGCATGTACTGTAAGTGTTATAGGAAGCACAATAAGGGCACACTTGGGAGTACACTGCACATTATATCTTGAGATGTACTAGATCAGTTCAGTTATTAGGTCAGTTATCGCTCACTTAGTGCTGGATCTAATGAAGTGTTGCACAACTTTAAAAGAATATGCAGTGGAAAACTTACTCATACTACGTTTATACAGTGGTTTTCTTAATTGAGTGAGCGGTCTTATTTGCCTTAATTTATGGATTTATGTTGGCTCGCTTTATATATTTTTTCATATTTCACATTTCTTTAGTTAATACCTTTAATGTGAAATTACTGGGTTTCACAAAATATTAATTTGTGTGTAGTTGAAATGCGTAAGCTGTTTAAAATTGAAAGGATAATCTGTACATAAAAATGTCATGATTTATATGACTTTGAGCTAATCAATTGAGTTTTACATTAGCTAGTCTTCTTATGCATAAATTTATACATACTCCGAAGCACGAGTAAGATACAAATGTTTTTCCAAACTTACAGGATTTTCATGAATTCCTTTTTTTTATTACAACAAAATATGTGAGTACAACAACATAAATACAGGACAAACAAAAAAGGTATTGCATGTGAGAAAGTGTAGGTGTGAGGGTGTGTTGTGCGTGTACATCTCTATTCAGTATATATGTAAATATACGTGTAAGACAAGCTATAGAATAAATAGTAGAGAGTGGAGCAAAAAAGAATCATTCATGTATATTTAATATAATAAACTACAGGGGGAAAAAGGCAAAAAATGAACAAAAAAAACCCTCCAAAAATGAATAAATAAATAAAGGGAGGAGGCATACTGAAAGGATACAGGGACGGGCCACCATTCGGGGGTATGACAGAGTATGACAGTAGTGCAGGACAGTAGGGCACCCCCAGCCAGGATCCAGCACTCTGATGCAGCCTTACGACCGAGACTAGCATGCCTGTGGCCTGCATGTCGCCTTCAAACCCCACCAGGGAGGGCCAGCCCACTGGACAATCTCCTTCAAAAACCTCTCCCAAACCCCACAGGGGGAGCCAGCCCACTAGGGAGTCAACGCAGTCAATATCCTGCTGTCCAAATCAGGAGACCTTACCCACCACGCAGTCCCCTCCAAGACCCCTCCCAAACCCCATGGGGGGATCTAGGCCACCAGGGAGTTAGTGTAGACACTGTCTCTCCATGTGCATCAGGGACCTCTGGCTCAGTCTGCCCAAACTGACCACTCGTGAAAATCCCATGGTGCTGTCCTGTCCTTATTTAAATAACGTACACTGGGGGAAAATTAAAAAAATGAGAGAGAGAGAGAGGGGGGGGGGGATAAACAGATAGATAAATAGCTAAATAAATAAATATTTCTTTAAATGGGGACTATAAGTATGTAGTTTTATAGTTATGTGTTTCCAGAGTCTAATATTAATAATCACATGTAATAAGTTTAGTAATATGAAATAAACATAATCTATTATTATATATTAATAGGTTATAAGATTTCATGAATACAAAATTGCTCCTAAATGCTCCGATTTATGTATAAATCCGTTTGTATCCAGCCTGATAAACGAGGCCCATTGTGAGCAATATCAGACATCATGTCTCATTTAATTTGAATAAAACCATGTGTTGAAACTTTACGATTTACTTCTTTTCTTTTTGCAACATGACATAAAATCTAGGAATTTATTCTTTCAATCTCGAGAGACAGAGGCCAATTACCAGAGTGTCCCTCTAAAAACCCTAAATATGCCAAATAATGGATAGTTTATTTTCCACAATATTTTACCTGGTTCTCTGAACTTTCCAAGTGGAAAACATTTATTTCCCACAATCTCCTTTGTACTCATGCCTTGTATTGAAAAGAATTATTGCACATGTCTAGTAATTTTCCTTGTCTGATCCTTGCTGATGCTCTACAAGGTCTACAAGGTTTACTGTAGAGGTTGGAAAGGTCCATAATTGTTTAACATGAAGGAGCTTTGATCTCCATGAAAGAATCCAACCTTTTGTATTTACTCTCCAAGACCTGTGCAACCTGTTTCGCCTTTCTCTCAGCCCACCTGATCAGACTTTATTTTGTGAAGCTGCACTGCTGAGACTAATCAACAAACCAAATGATTGCCACCATGTCATTCCACTTCCACAGCCCCCAAGCTCTCAATGACTGGATGATTTTAATGAAGCAATTAAAATTCCAGCTTTAGACTGGCATTCCATGGGCTATTAGGAAATGAATACCACAGCCTGGCACTGAATAGGCAGCTCTGGCATGAGTGTGTTTGATGAGGCTATTATTTTAATGGGAAAGAGTGGGCTATTCATTACTCCCACACAGCCATCAGGGGTACAAAGCACACATAATAAAGTGCTCTACAAGTTGGAAAGCCGCCATGCTGGCTAACAGCTCCAAACCAAAACTATAATCCCTTAACTGGTGCAAGACAATGGCACAGCTTATAGTTCATATCCAAATAGCTTACTATAGCAACAGTGGTGCTTGACAGTTTGTGAACCCTTTAGAATTTTCTATATATCTGTATAAATATGAACTAAAACGTCATCAGATTTTCACACTAGTCTTAAAAGTAGATAAACACAATCCAATTAAAGAAATGAGACAAAATATTATACCTAGTCATTTATTTATTGAGGAAAATGATCCAATATTAAATATCTGTGAGTGGCAAAAGTATGTGAACCTCTAGGATTAGCAGTTTAATGTAAAGGTGAAATTAGAGTCAGGTGATTCCAATGAATGGGATAACAATCAGGTGTGAGTGAGCACCCTGTTTTATTTAAATAACATCTTCACGACACATGTTTGTGGACGTATATCATGGCAGGAACAAAGGAGATTTCTGAGGACCTCAAAAAAAGAGTTGTTGATGCCCATGAGGTGGGAAAAGGTTACAGACCATTTCTAAAGAGTTTGGACTCCACCAATCCACAGTCAGACATTGTGTACAATTGGAGGAAATTCAAGACCAATGTTAGCCTCCCCAGAAGTGGTCAACCAACAAAGATCACTCCAAGAGCAAGACGTGTAATAGGGTAACTTCTAAGGGTAACTTCTAAGCAACTAAAAGCTTCTCTCACATTGGCTCATGTTAATGTTCGTGAGTCCACCATCAGAAGAACCCTGAACAACAATGGTGTGCATGGTAGGGTTGCAAGGAGAACACTGCTCTCCAAAAAGAACATTGTGCCCATTTATAGTTCATAGATCACGTGGACAAGCCAGAAGGCTATTGGAAAAATGTTTTGTGGATGGATGAGAGCAAAATAGAACTTTTGGTTTAAATGAGAAGTGTTATGTTTGGAGAAAGGAAAACAATGCATTCCAGCATAAGAACCTTATCCCATCTGTGAAACATGGTAGTGGTAGTATTATGGTTTGGGACGGTTTTAATGCATCTGGACCAGGACGGCTTGCCATCATTGATGGAACAATGAATTCTGAATTATACCAGCAAATTCTAAAGGAAAATGTCAGGACATCTGTTCATGAACTAAATCTCAAGAGAATCATGCTGAGGTCATGAGTGTCTTGCTGCAATCAAGAGGTCATACTGCAAGACAACGACCCTAAACACACAAGTCGTTCTACCAAAGAATGGTTAAAGAAAAATAAAGATAATGTTTTGGAATGGCCAAGTCAAAGTCCTGACCTTAATCCAATAGAAGTATTGTGGAAGGACCTGAAGCAAGCAGTTCATGTGAGGAAACCCACCAACATCCCAGAGTTGAAGCTGTTCTGTACTGAGGAACGGGCTAAAATTCCTCCTAGCCGATGTTCAGGACTGATCAACAGTTACCACAAACATTTAGTTGCAGTTATTGCTGCGTGAGGGGATCACACCAGATACTGAAAGCAAAGCTTCACATACTTTCACAGATATGCAATATTGGGTCATTTTCCTCAATAAATAAATGACCAAGTATAATATTTTTTTGTCTCATTTGTTTAATTCGGTTCTCTTCATCTACTTTTAGGACTTGTGTGAAAATCTGATGATGTTTTAGGTCATATTTATGCAGAAATGTTAAATTTCTGTATGTTTCTTTTCTTTACAATTTATTCCGATTGCCATAATCCTCTTTATAGTCATCTTCCATTCCTAATCTTCTTAAATGATCTTTTATTGGCTGCAGTAGCTGTAATGGTTATTTGTGATTTTTGTTTTTCTCCTTTATATTAACATTTTATGTATCACAGAAATTGATGAAATATCACTATAATTCTTAAGAATTCCACTAGAGGTCTTCAAGTAGTCTGTTAGTTGTATGCATACTTGTGCTTTGTTTTATGTGTGTGTGTGTGTGTGTGTGTGTGTGTGTGCGTGCTTGTTTACAAGGGTGAGTCAGACCCTAACCCTAACCTTTTTTTAATTGTGTGCTGTTTATTGCAAATAGGGGTCACAAAAGTGTATAGATTTTTTCTACATAATCTACATTCTGTTCAGTGCAAGTGTTCTAGTGCTTATCTACAGTGCTGTAAAAGAGCCTGATTACTTCTGTTTTTGTGAATATCTCTTTCTAAATTGCTTCAGAAATGCAAACTAAATCTTGGATAAAACAAAGGCACCCTGAGTAAACACAAAATACAGTTTTTAAATTATAATATTATTTATGGAAGCAAAATGTTATCCAATACCATCTGGGCCTGTATGAAAATGCATCTACCCCAGTATTTACTGATTCCCCAAATCTATGAAACTGCATTCATAAAGTGTTTTTTTTGTTGTTGTTGTTGTCGTGGTTGTTGTTGTTTGCCCTAGATGTATTTGTAATTTCAGCATTTAAAATAACAACATGGAAGGCTCCCTAAATGTACTGTACATTGGATATTTGACTGCTAAATTAATTAGTATTATAACTATACAGTAGATAATGCTGTCCTGTAGCATATTTTGAGTGGCGTAATAGTAATAGTGCTAAGGTTTGCTAGTAGTGAAACTGTGCTTAATACTTGATTAACTAAGTTAGTGAACACAAAGCTACAGTATTTATAGATGAGACTGACCTGCACTTAAAGCCCTGAACATGTCAGTAGTTTTGCTACATTACCTGGCCGCTTCCTCTCCATCCTCGCTCTGTGCAATGATGACTCTCTTCGAAACCGTTCGCCAGAAGTGAGGAGAATGGTAGCGTTGCAAGTCAAGACTAACAGATTCATGGTTTATTATCGATTTATTATCAAATGCAGAATTCAGAAAGGATCACTTGAGCACATCGGACATGCAATAATATAAAATTATAATGATTAAATATGCCCTATAATTAAAAAAGCCCTTATATCTGTCTCTACTCTTACTTCTGTCTCTGTTACTTTTTACACATCATACAGTACACTCACTTTTTATCTCGCTTACCATTGCTACTAACACTTTATATTATAATGCACTTATTCCAATGTAAAAGCCAGCTTAACTGCAATGCGGCTAATAATATTTTGTATTTACAAGTATATGCATCCCCAATGCCAGAACTGATTCAGTAGGAATAAGAGACATACAATAGCAAGAATTCGCTTAGGTGTTAGTTATTTCTATGCATTAAGTGTATTTGTTCATATAATTTTTAAGTTCATATATATGCCATGAACTTTGTATTTAACCCTTGTCTTGTGTTTTCAGCTATGACACACTGTTAATGGTACTTACCAATATGCATGCACATGTTTATGTAATAGCAATAATATTACTTAACAGTTTAAATAGGGATGGTGCACTTAAGCTATAAAAAGAAGCTTTAAAATATTTAAGCCTCATTTTATGCCTCTCAGTACTTTCATAATAAACAGTTTAACTAGTCAGTAGGATGGCATGGTTACGCAGTTGATAGCTTTGCCACCTCACAGTTCCATGGTCCCCAGTTTGATCCTAAACTTGGGTTACTGTCTGTGTGGAATGTTGCATGTTCCTCCTCTATTCAGCTTCTCTGGTTTCCTTCCATTGTCCCAAAATATTCAAGTTGGCAGATTGGCTACTCTAAATTGCCCCCAGGTGTGATTGAATGTCTGAATGTGTCAGTGAAAGGTGCCTTACAATGGACTGGCATCCTATCCAGGGTGTATTTTCTTGCTTTGTGCCAACTGTTACTAGGATTGGCTACAGATCCATAGCAACCCAGATCAAGATAAAGCAGTTACTTAAGGTGAATGAATGAATGAACTAGTCAGTGGGCTGACCAAATACTAACCATGTATTTTGACTAGTAACCCATTTGACTAAGACATGAAACACATTGCATGTTTATGTACTTGCATTGAAGTACAATAAAATAGGTTAGTTCAAATGGAGTGACGAAGAAGAATCAAAGTCCAGCATTGTGGTGTTGTACACAGGCATACAATGCCAGTGAGTTTCCTCTATCACTCACCTTGTCTATTTGTCTTTTCCTACTCATCATGATTGTCAAATTCTACCTGAATAGACTTGTTTTCAACACTTAGTGCACCCACTGCCCAATGAGACAGAGGGTTCGGTTCATGCTATCTTAGCTTAGTGACAGAGGGCAGGATATGGCAAAAAACATGGTGATTCGGGGGCATCAGGAGAGTACAGTGGAGCTTGTAGCCTTGCTTGGGCAAGCAGAGAGGTCATTTTCAAGGAGAGCACGGCTGTTTTCAGTGGAAAATCAGATAAAGTACTGCAGCCACTACCAGCAGCCACCTGTGTTGAGGCCACCTGTGCCAAAGTCTCTTTAGCCCAGCCCGAGGCCTGTAGTGAGGTTTCTTCTTGTCCAGCTTGAGGTCTATGCTAAATACCATGTTGCTGATAATGCGTATTTGAAATTCTTTACTACTTATATGTACTTATGTGTAACCTTTAGGATGTGCATATATCAGGGTATATGTTTTGTAATTTAATATAAAAAAAACAACAAAGTATTTTCCTAAAATTATTACATGTTAATGCTTCACAATTTGAGACAGGCATTATGAGAGTCACCCTTTTTCTGTAACTGAGTCTCAGATGAAACAAGCTGTTAGTCTATAAAGTGTGTAAAGATTATCTACCAAACATCAACAACCATTTTTAACCATATTGTTTGGTTTATATTGTTGACAGTCTATAGATGCTCTACATTATATATATAAATAAGGTGTGACCCAATTTTACCTCTCACTGAAGGAATATGTATTTGACAGCCAGCCAAAACCTTGTTGATATTAAAATATAGCTAAAACATGTAAGAGCCATTGTGCAACAATGAGTAGAGGACTTGACAGATATCTCACATACAGTGTGTCCACTGGTGTATATTTACAATATATCTATGTCTGGTATGCTGTGATAATAATGTGAGGTGTTAAGCTTCACAGGGTGGATAGGGTGCTTAGACATCCAGTTACATTTGTTCAGTGGAGCCCAGACATTTTAGTCTCCCATGGTAAAACATGATTAAAAGATGTTATTGTACGTGCGATCATAAATCTGATGAGTTTATGAGTATGAGTTTAAAATTACATTGGTTCTGCTGTAACGTATGTATGTATGTATGTGTGTGTGTGTGTGTGTGTGTGTGTGTGTGTGTGTGTGTGTGTTAGATGTGTAACACAGTGCCATTATTTGTATTTATATCTGTATCTATTTAGTGCTCAAAATATTTGGATCTGTTTTTGTGTTTGGATTTAAATTGGAGTGGGCATGGTTTATACAAGGAGGGTTAGGTCAACCCTCCCACTATTCCAGGGCTGCTAAAGCAAACAAACAAGCAAACAAACAAACAAACAAAAAAAGTACAGGGCTGCTGGAAAAATAAGTAATTTTTTTTTTTATCCAGAAACTACAGACAGAAAATAGCAATTTGCAGAATATTACTTTATTCAACTTTTAGACATTTTTATTTTATCAAATCATGGAGCTTTTATTTAGGCTACAAGCATCTAATAATTTTTTAAAAAAATTTTTTAAAAATTTTTTTTATCAGACTTACTTTATTTATTTTAAGTTTACTTTTTGTGTTTGTTACATTCCAGGACGATCAGCAAAGTTTGCTGGACATGCTATCAGAATCTATTATAAAACTGGACACAATATTGTGGATCTTTTAAGCAGCATTTCATATAATTTTGTGAAAAAATATTTTCTTATAATTATGTTGGAGAATGGTCATTTAGGAATGAAAAGAACATGCGCAATGAACATACAATGTTAATATTTTTTTATATTAATTAAATGAGCCAGGAGAGATATACTGCCCTGTGCACAGCACAAGGTATGTGTGAGCTATATGGAGCAACGGCTCAATTTATGAAATCCTATCCCCTTATATTATATGGTGGAAATACGGTTTTATTTTGAAGCTCAGTAAAGCTGTGTTTTAATCAGACTAAAACCAGATAGTGTATATCTAATTAGCTAGGGCGTAGGTTTGGTCTCAATATTGTTAGGGACACCCACCCACCCACCCCGGAAAAAAAGTACTGTTTAATGTTGACAACCAACTGGTTTATTAAAATATAACATCTATATTACATTAAGATCTGTATTTACTTTTAAATACAAATTATACAAAGCAACACATCAAAGACTAAAAGAAAGTAAACTATGAAATTACTTGTTAACGGAAAAGAGAAAAAAAAAAACAACAAAAAAAAAAGTTTTGCATCCAACGTCAACATTCTTCATGATAGTCCCTGGTGTCTATTTAAACAATCCAAACAGATGCCTACGTCGACCATTGACAGATACAAACTGTTGGCAAATATCTTTTAGATCTAATTGGTCAAGGAACTAATGATGTACATGGCATACAGCTACATTATTAATGTGCAATAAATAAAACATGATTTTTAAATATTCATAAGAATGGAGATATCTGTTTTTGCAAATGAACTCTTCATATAGGCCTATGTTTAATCGCAGTATCATTTTAAGAACTCACCCGAATCCTTGAAGGTCCAGCTGCTTCTCCCTCAACCTGCCCTACGGCATCTTTAGGCCTACTTGATTTCTGAGTTTCCTATGTGTAATAAAATTATGCATTGATGAAGATACATAAACATACAGTTAAACTTTGGATCCCATTTATTTTTTGAGGGAAATATTAATATTGAGTGAATTGGATCTTATGTTGTTTTGATGTAAGATTTTTTTCAAAACAACCTCATGACCAATATGTTGACTTTCAAAGGTTATACTGTATATTTGCTGAACATCCTAAAGACTGACTTTAATGCTGATGACTCTCTACAATTCCCAAATATAATTCATAATTAGGACCTCACCTGAAACCCTGAAGACGCAGCTGTTTCATCCTACTCTACTTCAGCCTGCTGCTGTGTTTCCTGCATACAAACTCATTCATTAAATGATGACATTTTCATGGGATTTCTAGACTAAAATTCACCTCAACATAATTTCGTATGTGCACCTATTTTATGTTCCAGCTAGCAACCTGACTGCCAGCCTGCAGATGACAGAAGCCAGGGTTAGCTTGCTAGTTAACGCTAGCTAACACGGTTAACTAACATCAGTTGACATTACTTTCCGCAGTGCAAGGCTGGTGACGTTTGGTCGCTAACAGGTTTTCATTTTAAATCAATATGGATACTGGACAGTTAGTTTACTACCTATTACTTACACTTTGGGTATTGAGGAAAACGCTCCTGATGTCTCGTCGTTTTTCTGGTGGCATATCTACAAAGTACAAAGCATGTTGGCATGGGAAAAAATACTTTATGTATGCTGTGCCATGCAGGCAATAGAGGAAAGGGAGTAAAGTCATCTGAAAGACTAAATTTTTCGGCCATGCTTGAGGGATGGACTGACAGCCTTGATAACTTAGTTACCATTGTCAGCCGATCAGCTCTCGCCTCCGTGTCTGTACTCTACACTGGCAGTTCGATATTTGCACATAAGGTGAGCCTTCATATAGCCCCTCCCTTTCAGCCAATCAAATGCTAGCATGCCTAAATCCTGTAGCTTCTGGGAGAGTATGCTGTGGAATTTACATGACTTCACTCCAAAGATAATGCGAACGAGTTCATGCAAATATTGGTAGGGACAAATCTGCCCTCCCAAAATATTGGTAGGGACATGTCCCTACCGGTTCCCTGGGATAGGCTCCAGGTTTCCCCGTGACCCTGAAGGAAGGATCAGCGGTATAGAAGATGGATGGATGGATGGATGTCCCTACCATCCATATGAAAACCTACACCCTTGCTTATTAGTATCACATTCATGAACCTGCCTTTAATGAACCTGCTCTATTTTTATGTTCTACAAGCAGGGTTCCCTTGTATATATGCATATATTGTCTGCATATATCAGATCCTGCAAATCAGAAATGCACACCACTGTTCATTTGTTTCCCCCAAAAACACTGAGAAAAAGAACAATTTGTCTACCTTTTCTTGTGCCTGAATATTTTGGGCTAGTTTCAAGTCTTTGTGTGGTTTTTGAGTTGTAGTTGGGGTGGGAATTTTGCTGGAACTTGGCCACTGTCCCCACAAACGTTCTTTAAAGCTCAACATAAAAGTAAATATCTCACACTCGCACGACTTTTTGTTTCATCCAGCGGGAACCCAATAATCCCTGAATCTGGCAAGCTTTCTTCAAACCAAAGCACAAAACAAATACTCCACCTATTGTTCAGATCTGTATTTGTATTTGTTTAGGATATATTATCTGTTCGATGTGAATAATGTATTCCAATTTGGTTACACCCCTAGTGAGTGTTTGTTTGTGTGTGTGTGTGTGTGTAGTTCCCAAAGAATTGTCTCACACACACACACACACATGTATGTATGTATGCATGCTTGAAGATGTGAGTTGGTGCAGGTGCAGCTAGTGAATGACTGAAGTAACCAGCCTACTAATGGGTTTGACTTCTTGTTACTTACAAGCGAAGCAGTTACAATTCCATTTGTCAGTACAGATTTTCTCTCCAGCACAGACAACCGAATATAAGAATTGAAAGATACCTTAGCTGTTCAGATGACTGTATATTGGGAGTAATCCCAATGAAGGGTGGCATTCCTTGACTTTTTGTATGGAATTCCTGTAGTAGAATTGTGTGTGGCAACCTACACAGGGAAAGGTTGCCCTGGTGGTAAGACAGTTGCCATGGTGGCAAGAATCATGCAGACAACTAGAGCTGTCTTTATGTAAACAGAAAGAGTGACTCATGGCTAGACAAACTCTCTCTCTCTCTCTCTCTCTCTCTCTCTCGCTCTCTTTCTCTCTTTTCCTTTTTTGTGCTCTGACACATTCTCTACTGATAAGTCTACTTGTGGCTAAGTGGGCAGTGCAATATAGCGACACTACATGGACAGGATTCCTACTTTCCTTGATGCATGTTTCTACTACTGCACCACAAGCGACTCATAAGTCTGCTCACCACACTGAACCACAGCGCACCAACAACCACCCTCCCGGAAAATAAGAAGATGTAAGCTTTTTCACATCTGTACAGACAGAATGTTAGATGAGTGGAATAATTTGACCAGTACTGTCTTAATTACACTTTCATATAAGCATCAGGTCAACCAGTTGTCTGTGGCAACTGCTTCCATGTCTGGGGTCAAAATGTAGATAGACAGTCCTGTCAATTAACTCCTTAAACTCACAGACATCTCTACATTTCTCACTCTCATAACTGTGTACCCTTTCTATTAGTTTTACTGAATAAGTATTATTCATGATTATTAAGATTTACTGAAAAATAAGATAATAATATTATTATAATAAAAAGATCATTTCCCTTACAGTTAATCTTACTCATTAACTACAATTTTTTTTTAATTTAATTCAAATTTCTTGTCTTTCTGTAATACAATTATGCATACCAGACAAATACAGTGATCACACACACAACAATTTTCATCATACTATAGGCATAAAAATCCTCAAACTCCCATATCTTTAGGTAAACATGACAATGTTATTATTATGGGGCACAGAGAAAGGTAGAGCTGCATATGGTGCATCTTACTGGACATTATATGCAAACAGCCATATCACAGTTTACTTAAGTACTTAAGTTAAAACACAGTTTACTTAAGTACTTAAGTTAAAACTGAAAATTGCACACAATGGTAAACAAACCACAGAACTATCTATGCATGGAATTATCTCAAATGAATATGCAATGATGGGCATTAATGTTATCATCACAGCTAGGAATATTCATGAATATCAATCTCAGTATAAAACTCAATATACAGTAGTTGTGAACTGTAATATGGTAAATCTTTGTCTTCTACTTATCTAAATATTAGTCAAAACGTTTTAGTTTGAACTAGTTTGAGCTGTCTCTTAATTTTATGCCACTTCATATTGCAAGTGACAACCAAAAATGCAGCTTTATACATTTGCATTTTAAAACTAAGTACTGCCAAATACAGCCAAAAGACAAAAAGCAATATACCACAGCACTGTTGAATTCTTCAATCTATGTAACGAAGGAAACTCTGAAGAATAACAAGGATACATGTGCAGAAGTATTTGTCTGTGACAGAAACCTCCTGACAGGTGGTTCCCAAGGTTGAAGAGGCGTGCTCAGCTGTAAAGCACTCCCACTACAGTACTTGAGAACTTGGATACGCTGAGGTGGAAGCGTCAATGGAAGTATCAGGACTCATGTGAAGCCCTTGTCGTGTGAAGACCTGCGAGTCTACCTGCACAAGTCCACCAAGCAAGGACACCAAGACACCACTCACACTGCTAAGTAGCATTTACTTCCTCTCTCCACCCCTTTCTCCCCCACTATTTATCTGTTTACACACTAACATGTGTCATCAGTCTATCCCTGTTATTTACAACAGGCACAGACCACGGCACACTCCTAGAAAAATCTAAAATTTAGACAACCTACGCTCTCTGCAGGTGGCCTTAGCAGACTCCTTCTCGTTCTCAGTCGGGCTATGGAGCTTCCAACCTGCTTTCAAGAAGGCCTTCAACCAGCCCAAGAGAACCCATGTCACACCCCTCTTCATCTCCCTCCACTGGCTTCCTGTAGCCGCCTGCATCAAATTCAAGGCCTTGATGCTCACCTACAAGACCTTGTCTGGAACAGCACCCTCCTACCTCAACTCTCTCCTGAAGGCTTATGTTCCCTCATGCAATCTGCGATCGATTAGCGACAGACGCTTAGTAGTACTTACTCAGCGTGGCTCAAGGTCCCTTTCAAGAACATTCAAACTAACTGTTCCTCAGTGGTGGAATGAACCTCAATCTGGACCACAGAATCTCTCACCATCTTCAAAAAACAGCTAAAGACCCACCTCTACTCTGTGCACTTTGCTTCTTCTGGAACACAATTAATGGATCTTGTATGGTAGCACTACTTGTATTGTTCTCTTCTTGATATATCACTTTGCTTGTATTTTCTCATTTGTAAGTCGCTTTGGATAAAAGCGTCTGCTAAATGAATAAATGTAAATGTAATGTAAATGTAAGGCCAATTTTATTCCTGCCTTTGACACCTACTCGAATCTCAATGTGTTGGCTCTGACTGAGACCTGGATCCACACAGAGAACACTGCAATACCCGCTGCTCTAGCCTCCAACTTCAACTTCTCCCATACCGCGTGCCCCAACGGAAAAGGGGGTGGTACAGGTTTGCTTCTCTCCATAACATGGAAATTTACATGTCTTTCTCCTCCTTGCTCCAACACCTCCTTTGAATTTCATGCTGTTACAGTTACTGAACCTGCCAAACTGCACTTTCTTGTTATTTATCGTCCTCCAGGTCAACTGGTTAAGTTCAACGAAGAGGTTGACATGCTGCAGTCCACCATCCCAGATGATGGAACTCCTCTTGTGGTCCTTGGAGACTTCAACTAAACAAGCCGCATGCAGCTAATTTTTTTGCCCTCCTGCCTACATTTGACCTCAGGCAGTTCACCACCCCAGCAACTCACGAGGCCAGCAAACAGCTCGGCCTCATCCACACACGTAACTGCACAATGCAAGATCTTCTTATTACTCCTCTCCACACCTCTGACAATTTCTTTATTCAGTTTTCTATTTCTCTCCCCTCACCCACGTCATTGTCTACACCTTCTCCTTTCATTGCAATCTTTGCTCCCTTACCCCCTCACACTTCTCCTCCATTGTCACAACCTCACTTCCCTCTGATAGCCACCTCTCCTCACTGGATTTAAACACCGCAACAGACATGCTATGTTCCCCCCATAGCATCTGCCCCCAAACCTCCAGGCCAGCTTGCACGTCACCTCTAGTCCTTGGCTATCAGGGGCTACTCTTCATAACAACCGGACCATGGTAAGGGCAGCGGAAAGGAAATGGCATAAATCAAATGACCCGACTGACCTAAGTAATTATCAAACACTTCTCTCCTCTTCTTCCCATAGCATCTCTACCGGGAAAGCCATACACTACCAGGAGAAGCTTGGCAGCTCTCCCAACACCCGTACTCTTCACAACCTTTCTTCTCTTCTCTGTCCCCCTCCTCCCCTTCCCCTACCTCTCTCACTGAAGACGACTTTGCCACTTTCTTTTCCAACAAGGTTACACCAATCAGGAACCAGCTCTCCACCCCAGACACCCAGAGACAGGCTCCACCTCCATGTAACCCTCAACTGCCCTCCTTCTCTCCTCTCTCAGAAACTGACGTCTCAAAATTCCTTCTCTTTAGCTGCCCAACAACCTGTTCACTAGACCCTATCCCTTCTCACCTTCTTCAGTCCACTCCCATGCTACTACTTGCACTCACACACATCTTTAACACATTCCTCTTCACTGGCAAACAGCAGTCTGGCTTCAAAAGCAGTCACTCCACGGAGACTGCTCTGATTTCCATCACTGAAACCTTACAACTAGCAAGATCAACCTCCAGATCATCTGTCCTCATTCTACTCGACCGCTCTGCTGCCTCTGACGTGATGAATCATCAGATCCTCCTGTCAACTCTCTCCAGCTCTTTCCTATCTCACAGGCAGATCCTTCAAGGTACTGTGGATTGGAGGGACTTCTTAAACTCAGCAACTCAGAAATGGGCTTCCCCAGGGGTTAGGTCTAGGTCTACTGCTCTTTTATATTTATACTACATCTTTGGGGCCTGTGATGGAGTCTCATGGCTTCTCAGATCACTGCTATGCTGATGACACCCAACTCTATTTGTCCTTCCATCCTGATGCTCCATCCATCTCAGCATACATCTCTGCCTGCCTGTCTGACATCTCAAACTGGCTGTAATGATGAGCTTCTCATCATCCCTGCATGCCCCTCAATTAACCACAACCTCACCGTCCAGCTTGGCTCAACCACACTCAAGCCAACCAGGACAGCCAGAAATCTTGGGGTGACTTTTGATGACAACTTGACCTTTACAGACCACATTTCAACAACTGCACAGTCCTGTAGGTTTATTCTGTACATCACTAAGAAAATCAGACCCTATATCACTGCACAGGCTGCACAGCTAATAGTCCAGGCTCTTGTTATCTCAAAACTGGACTATTGCAATGCACTACTCTCGGGCCCCCCAGCCAGCTCCATCAAACCCTTTCAGATGATTCAGAATGCAGCAGCATGCCTTGTCTTCAACCAGCCCAAAAGAACCCATGTTACACCCCTCTTCATCTCCCTCCACTGGCTTCCCGTAGCCGCCTGCATAAAATTCAAGACCTTGATGCTCACATACAAGACCTTGTCTGCAACAGTACCTCCCTACCTCAACACTCTCCTTGAGGTTTTGTTCCCTCACGCAACCTGCAATCAGTTAACAACTGATGCCTGGTAATGACTACTCAGCAAGGCACAAGATCCCTTTCCAGAGCCTTCAAATTCACTGTCCCTCAATAGTGGAATGAAATTCCAACCTCAATCCAGTTTAAATGTAACCGCCCTGCAATGGGATCTGCCCGTAGGTCTGGGTGTTTTCTGTGGAAGGCACTGATGAGAGTGGGGTCAAGATTGCCATTGACTGTTACCCCAGACCTCTCTACTGGGCTGTATCCTTCCCAGCAAACAGCATTGCATTGCCCTATCACTTAGAGTCGAGTAGCATGCAGATGCTCCCTTGACCTCCACCTATGGTGGTGGCTCAGCTCTGGTTACCTGGTTAAAGTGAGATGGAAAATAGGGTTTGAGTAAAGAGACATGGAAAGTAGGAGCAATTTTGGATGTTGGTGGTAACTAATTTATAAAAAACTGAATTTATTTGCGTGAGGATACAACAGGGACCAATAAAACAGGGCTTTTCAAGACAGAATGTGAGTTTGTATTGTGGATAGCCAGACTATCTGCCCAGGTCACTGAGGTGTGTGTGGATGACACTGTTGGACTGTTTGCCATTTCTGATGCATTCAAACATTCAAACAACTTCTCTGATGGGCACTCTGGAGTGGGTTTATGGTTTTGAGCCCCCTTAATATTTTTCATTTGTAAGTCGCTTTGGATAGAAGCGTCTGCTAAATGAATAAATATAAATGTAATATCTATAATCTATGATGTCCCATGTAACAGGAGCAACAATACAGGGTCTAGGATACAGAATGTAGAATTCTGTTGTTGTTGTTTTTTTATTTGGGCATGATCATGTCTATGGGATAGAGCATCTGATTTTGGATTATTATACGCAGGTCTATAAGTCCTGGTTAAAGTGAGATATGTATTAAAAAGGGCCCACCTGGTTTGTCATGGATTGAACTGACTTGACATACTCAAGGTTTCAGTGATTGGCCAAGATAATAAAGGGATGCTTAGCTTTCTCGAGCCAGTACCATCATTCTTGCAGATCAGCCTTTCATGACTAATAGCTCTTGGTTGCCTATGTCATAATTTCTCTCTGCAGGGATTATTTTAAAGCCACAAGGTACAATTTGGCTGGATTACCTTGAGATTATATGAGGAATGCTCTGGTTTCTGATGCAGCAACTTTGACTATGAATGGAAGTAAGGGATCTAGATGATGAAGAATGGGGGAACAAGAGGTTTTACTGGACCATTTCAAACCCAGAAGGATTTCCCTTAAGGAAAGGATGCCAAATGTCAGAGATAGAAATCTCTGAATTCTAGAAACATGTTGGGTGTTGGGGCCAGGCAGTTAGAGCTTACCTAGGACTAGTCCATTTTCACCCCATGCTGATCTAGGATTTAACACTTGAAAGATCGCTGGTAAAATTCACACTTTTCCAATTTAACAAACAACCAAAAAAATTTCAAGAGTTTTTTGGGAATTTGCCAAACATGCTGAATATCCATGTCCATTTATGATGAAGTAAATATGAATATATCATTGGGAAATCAATGGCAAATTTTTCACAAACTCTCTCAGAGTTTCAGCAATTAAGGCTTGAAAACTGAAGCAGCATTTATGAGCCTATATGGCATTACATGATATTCATAATATGTAGAGGCGGTCGCAAAGGATGTTGGACCATTTGAAATCTTTGAAATCTAATTTGAAATCTAAATCTTTGCTCCTCTTACATGTTTGAGGGCAGAAGGCATAATAGGCAGTGGGTACCTGCATAGTTGGAGTTTCTATCAAATGTTCACACCCATAACTAACAAAATCATCCCAGCTCCCAAAAAAGCCAAGCTCACTAACTTCAATTACTACAGACCTGTTGCCTTAACATATGTTCTGAGGAGGTTATTGCATCATCCTGGTATACTTGAAAAAAGCCACAGACAGACTACTCAACCCCTTGCAGTTTGCCTACAGAGCTAACAGGTCTGTAAATGATTCCATCAACATGGGTCTCCACTACATCCACCAACAACTGGACGAATCCAGATTATGTTTGTGTACTTCACCACTGCTGTCAACAGCTTTATTCCAGAGCTGCTAGAAAGTAAGCTGGTCTTACTCAACCTGCCACCCTCCATTTCATTTGAATTACTGACTTTCTCACAGAGAGCATACAAAGTCATTAAAATTTATGGGCTTCTTTTGCGGGACCTGAAATGGGAAGACAACATCACTTCCATAATAAAGAAGGCCTAGTAGAAACTTGTCTTCCTGCAACAGCTAAAGAAGCAAAAACACCCCCCAGAAATAGTGTTGCACTCTTACACAGCCATCACTGATTCAATCCTAATGTCATCCATAACAGTCCAGACTATACAAATGTCTGAGAAGACCACTGGTTGCAGCCTACCATCCTTAGAGGACTTATACCTAACCAGAGTATGGAAGCATGCACAAAAGATCTTTACCGACCCTGCACACCCTGGCTACCACCTTTTCCAAAACTGTCTCTCTGGCAAATAACAACAAGAACCACAAGACACCGCAACAGCTTCTTTCTAAGGGTTGTAGCAACTATCAACCAACTATCAACTCACACATTAAGGTTGTTTAATATTTTACAGTGGCAGCACCTTAAACACCACCTTTGCTCATTCTTTTTGCAGCTTTGCACGTTCCTTTTTCACCTTTACATATTTTTATTTCCATTTTTTATTTCTATTTATTGTCCACTGTCATGCTCTTATGTGTGTATCTGTGTGTGTATTGTGCGCTTGTGAATATATACTGTAGTTCACTGCTCTATGTTGCCCCTAACTGTCTGCACCTTGTACCAAGTCTAATCCCTTGTACATGCGCATGTGCTTTTTGAAATAAAGTAATTCTGATTTTGATTAGTGACTAAAAAAACACCACTCAATTTTTCATTTTGCAGTACATTTGTTATGCTGCACTTAACATGTAAAGCAGGTGCACAAAATTGCGCTTAACCTACCCTTAATACTCTTGCTTTTGTTTCCTTTTGTTTTCTATTTTCCTGCTTACTTTTCCCTCATGTTCGATATGTCTTTTCACTGCAGATTTACACATGGTAGTATAGTGGACAAGGATATGTACATCATTTAATCTCACTAATTATGTGACACTAATTCAATTTCTTAAATTAACTGCCTAAAGGTCCGCTGACTTATATAATTTTTTTTTGGATAATGCGTCACAGAGGAAATTACATGATTATGCTCTGGTTTGCGGAGTAGTAATTATGTGAAAAGTGGTCTGTAATCTGTGGGATTTCCATAATGTGTGTGTGTGTGTGTGTGTGTGTGTGAGCAAGCATGTTGAGATAGGAGAGCAAGAAATACCGTGGTAGGCCTTTGCCCTTTCTTTGAGCATGACAGTGCTTGTGGTCTTATGTGCTGTGTTTTCACAGTTTCTGTAAGGTGGCTTCATATTTTGAATTGTGCAGAATAGTTAATGTGGTATTGTACACTGCCTCCTACAAACTGGACTGGTAAAACCATATACTGTAGATATTGTATATTCAGACTTCATCCACTAGAGAAAACAAAAACAACAACCTATTGCAAAAAATATATATAATGTCCAATTATTCTCACTACCCACCATTGACACAAATAATCAAAGATTAATTGTCAGGAGTTACAAAGCCATTTTACACTATTCAGCTACAAATTATTAAAGGACATTTGCTTAGAGCTGGATAACTGGACATATTTTCAGCAATTAAGAGACCTTCTAAAAACATTGGAAGGCTTGTGAAATATTTTCATTTATATGACACATCTCAACTAATCTCCCGAAAAATTGTTCAAGGCTGCCTGCCCACAAAAAGCTATATGATTGGTAACTATAGTAGGGTTTTAATGCTGACAGTTGAATCTCAGCCTAAAAAAACAAACCACCATTGTTATGTCCTGGTTTTGAAGTAGTGAGATCAATAGAGGGTGTCTACTTAGTGTACACACTAGAGCACACATACATTACCCTTTAATCCACCCCTCTCCTCACTTACCTTTGAAATGTTCAGTTAACCTGAGCTAATATCTAACTCATCTAGCGCAGGGAATGTATTGTGCTAGGGTGAAAGCAATGAAAGCCTTGAGCACACCTGTGCTAACAGCTATCATTTCCTAAGCAGTCACTGAGTATCAGCTTCCACTTTCTGCATGTTGTACTCACCTAGATGGAAGACAAAGCTATTTTATTAAGTGGAATTATCTGTCCAAAATGTTCAAAACAGGGTTAGTAATGTGGTACATTACACTATGTGTATTTCATTGGTTCCTCTACTTTACACAGTCTCTACCAACGGAAAACAGCCTGCTTGCAAAATCGGCTTGTTAATGAGACATACTGCAGTCAAACACAGCTGACTGAGCCTGAGGGTAGGAAAGAAGAATCTGTATGGGTTTTTATCCCTTCTGTCTCTAACAGCTTCTGTTGATGTATGGACCATGAGATGGTAGAGCACAGTTCTGCCAGTGACTGGGGACCTCAAGCAAATCTAGGAAGCTAAAGTTAAACTTGTGTTGGCTTGACAGAGCTGCTAAACCCACTAAAAGAGTTAAACAATACTTCAGTGTGTCACTGTTATTGACTTTAAAATGTTAATACATTAAAAAGTTAATCATTTCAAAGGTTAAAGGCTAAAAGGTTATAATGTTAAAAGATTAAACATTAAAAATGTTCAGACATTATGTTTGATGATTAAAAATGTAAAATGTTAAAACATAGTTAGTTAAGGAGGTTAATATGCCAGGTGGTTGCTAGGCTGTGCTAAGTAGTTGCTATGGGGTTGCTAGGTGGTTATTATGGTATCCCAGGCATTGCCAGGGTGTTGTTTATTGGTTGCTAGTCAGTTACAGCTTCAGCTGTATGTTTGCTAGGGTGTTGCTAGGTGATGTTATGGTCTGCCAGGTGATTGCTATGTTGCTATTTGGATTTCTATGTTATACCAGTTGGTTGCTAGGTGGTCCCAGGTTATTGCTAGCATGTTACTATGTGGTTGCTATGTTATCTCAGGTGGTTGCTGGGGTGTTTCTAGCTGGTAGCTATGGTATCCCAGGGGGTTGCTAAGATGTTGCTAGGTCAATGATAGGGTGTTGCTTTGTGGTTGCTATGGTATTGCAGGTGGTTGCTGGGGTGCAGCTAAGTAGTTGCTATGAAATCTCACTTGGTTGCTAGCTTGTTAATTGATTGCTATCATATTCCAGGAAGTTGCTAGAGTGTTAGTAGGCAGAATGATACAGTTTTAATGGCCTTTAATTGAATGAACACGATCTGAGGGCAGGAGCAACAAAACATTCCTGTACTTTGGAGCATTACTAAATGGGAATTACAATTCCAAACCAAAGTAGGTGGCAAATCCTGCAGTTCATAGAAATTATTATTCTATATTATATGTATTATATTTATTATAAACATGAACCCACTAGTCTTGGTCATTATTCACCCCATCTCCATGCGGCTTCTGTTAATTAAAGCAGCGTGAAATAGAAAGTAATGTAGAGCCACTGAAGAATGGACAAGAAGCAGCCACATGGAGCAGAGAGGGAAAGGGAACAAAAATGTAAAGCCCTCCAAGAGGATGCTGCAAAACAACAGATATTTTTAAAGTACCTCCTGGCTTACATTTTTGTTGTTTTATCGGCAGTTATGTCCACTCTGATTTTATTAATGCAGAAAGCCATTTAAAAAAGGAGTTCAATTTTGAACAGATTAAATTGCTTGATATAAACAAATCACCAGGCCCTGACTGTGTGGAATCTGTGTTTTTGATATTAGCAGCTGATATTATTTCGTCTCCTTTAACTTATTTTTTTTAATCTTTCATTAGACACTGGTGTCATCCCGGAAATTTGGAAATCAGCCTGTCACGATTTCCCCTTGCGCTAGCGCTGGGGCATGCGGCGCTCTTCCAGGTTTGTCAGTGACACTGACTTTGTTTACTTTCTACACGTGCATTTGTTATGGTTTATGTCCTGTCTCCGCCCCTGTATTGTCATTGGTTGTTTCCCGTGTGTGTCACCATTAGTTTCAGCTGTTTTGTGTTCACCCTTGATTACGTTTGTCATTTAAATCCCTCGTGTCTCTTTGTACTTCGTGAAGTATCGCGGAGAGTTTTCCGTGTACTAAGCCTTTGTTCATTGTGTATTGTGGCCTAGCTTTGATCTTGTTCTCGCCCTCATTCTTTGATTCTGTTTTTGCCTTGTTTATACCTGTTTGCCAATTGCCTGACCGTTGCCTGTTTTTGAGCACGCTATTGTCTCACGATTTGGATTTGTCTGCCTGCCTCTCTTTAATAAAAGCTCTTATCTGCACTTGCATCCATCCTAACGTTCCACTACCTGACACAGCTTTTGTTATTCCTTTGTTTAAAGGGGGAGATCCCACTATATTAGATAATTACAGAGAAATTTCAAAGCTGTGTCCTATCAAACATTTTAGAAAGCCTTATTAGTGAACAGTTGACATGTTATCTGAATGCAAACAAAGTCTTATCTAATAATCAATCAGGGTTTCTTAAAAAAAAAAAAAAAAAAAAAACACATACCACAACAGCCATTTTGAAAGTCTTAAACGACATTGTGGAATCTCTAAATAAAGGTGATTATTGTGCTTTCCTATTTATTGATTTATCAAAGGCTTTTGACACAGTGAATCATGAAATATTGCTGCATAGATCAAAGAGTGTATTGTTTTCTGGTTTAAAAATTATTTAACTGGAAGAACTCAATGTGTACAGGCTGAAGGTAAACTATCTGAACTATTGCAGATTACCAAAGGTGTCCCCCAAGAGTCTGTGTTGGGGCCATTTTTATTTACCATTTACATAAATAGTCTTGATTATGACATTCAAGATGCTAATTTTCACTTTTATGCTGATGACACTGTCATGAATTGTAGTGCTTCCTTAAAACAGCAAGCCCTGCATAAGCTTCAATTGGCTTTTGATGTGAGTCAGTCACGGCTTTGTAACTTAAAACTTGTTTTGAATGCTGATAAAACCAAGCGTATGTTATTTTCAAGTTCAAAGAAAATGGTAAATAATCTCACTTCTCTCCAGACCTTACAAGGTAATGTGATTGAGTCAGTAAAAGGGTATAAATACCTTGGCATCATTGTTGATGACACATATCTTTTAGCTCTCGCATTACTCAACTAAAGAAAAAATAAAAACAAAGCTTGGGTTTGATTTTAGAAACAAGCTTTGTTTTTCATTTAATGTAAGAAAGAAATTAGTTTCTGCTACATTTCTACCTGATTATGGTGATGTAGTGTATCAATTTGCTCCATCTTATCTTCTTTCTTCTCTGGATGCTGTGTATGCTCTAAGATTCACATCAGATTGTAAACCTTCAACACATCATAGCAGTAGCTTGGCCTTCTTTGTCCACTAGAAGAAAATTGCACTGGTATTTAGTCATTTACAAAACCATTTTGGCCCCAAAATTTTGGGGGTTGTTGCCTTCATATCTCTGTTGTCTCATTGAACGGAAAAGTGTTGGGAAATATTCCCTTCGTTCTCAAAATTGTCATGCTCTCTCTGTTCCTTTTGTCCAAACTGAACTGGGGAAAAAAGGCTTTTATGTGTGCAGCTCCGCCTGACTGGAATTCTCTCCAATTGAAATTGAAATTACAAAACTTGGTGTCTATGTAACAATTTACTTTTATTATTTTCAACTGGAAGATGAGTCAGTGATGTGTAATTGTTTTGAAGTGTTACAATTTGTTGATTCTTGTTTGTAACTTGTGATTGTAATTTATTTGTGTACTGCTGTCCATCTTGGCTAGGACACCCCTGTGAAAGAGATTTTTAATCTCAGAGAGGCTATCCTGGTTAAATAAAGGTTAAATTAAAAAAGTAATAATAATAAATGTCCAACTATAGATCATCAAGTCAAAAATATGCATCAAAATGTAAAACAATATGCTACCATAACGCCACATCAGGCCAGTGCAAGTTCACTGACTTGGCTGAGTAGCAAAAAGGATTTCTTGCCAAATTTCATGTTCTTATGTCATATTTTGTTTTGTCTGCCCAGTTCATTTTAGTGGAGAAAAGGAGGAAGAAGAAGAAAGAAAAAAACATTTGATAGGGTTCAGTAACACTGGGGTAAGAGATTAATTCAGGAGTTAAATTTAAACTTACTGCTATTCATGGATAGGAATATTCATTCCCCATGTAAAAACCACCATGGTTTTATATTTTTACTCATGCTTAATACTTAAGGCACCGTCTATCTCCATATTTGTTTAAATCATAAATACATCATAAATACTTTGTAAGATACTTTGTAAGTTAGCATACATCTTGTCTAAACCACATTTTGTTCAGTTCCCTCAATGTGAAAGTGTGTGTGGAGTAGTCACCTAAAGCTTTCTCTAGATTGAAAGCACATTACTAGGTGACACTTTGTTTCGCTCTACGGATATGAAGAGGATTAATTCCCTCACAGCTAAAAAAAAAAGGCACATGGCCGGTTTAACAGCGACCATATTAATAGTATTCTGAGAGAGTGGTTTTGTGGATTATTGTAGTCTAGATTCACTTATTTGTGTCAGAAACTTGAAGAATGGAAATCCTAAATGCCTTGAGAACTGGAAGAGGACGAGAGTGCACCCAAGCAAACCTTGGTGATCAATCGTCCCATTCTGAAACCTATTTCTTCAGCAAGATGAGCTCACAAATTCATCCTCTCTACCTGATCGGATAAATCCCCAGAGCCTGGCCATTCTGAACCCCAATGGTGACAAATGGTAATATTTAAAAGGTTTTGGACAGACTGTGTACACTTATATGGCATGGTTTATGTGTGTATGTGGATGTATGTAGTGCCTATTGCTCAGACAAATGGCTTTCTTTAACTCTACTGGGAGAAAAAAAAAAGATCAAATGAACTTAAATGCACCTGCACCCGATGGCATTTAACATTGTCTTTATCAGTGCACCACCCTTCTGCATCTGATGGGCCCATTTGATCTACATTGTCTAAGAGCTATTTTGCTAGTTATTTATGTAGTATTTACTTCATGGTGTAACAAGTGAGCAATTCTGTGCTCTTTGACTTTGAATTTGTAAGCTCTATATAATTCATTTTTGTTTTTAAGTATTGTTTTCATATTCATCCAACTCAATATGAGCTAAAGGTTTGCTACAGTTTTTATGTTTGGTCTGACAGAAATAATATTAGATATAGCTTTGGACCTGCTGGTGTTTGTATTGGCATAGTTTGTGGATGTTTTTCTGTGCTCTGTTCACTGTGCAAAACAATGCAAAGCCAAGAACACATTATTAAATTAATCTATAAATAATCAGTTTTATTTATTTACTTATTTATTTATTGTTTGTTTATGACTTTTCTGGGCTTTTGACATGCGCATTGTATTATGATAGGTTTCTCTGCTGGTGGTGAAAAAATTGTAGTTTTATGTTTTATTTTTCTGGTTTTTTTGTTTTATTTTTCTCTGTCTACTATGTGTAATTATTTACATTGAAGTTGTTTTGGAGCTGAGTTGAGAAATTGATCTGCAACATAGAAGAACAAGAATCGTTTTTGTTAGTTTTAATTATACAGTGGTGCTTGAAAGTTTGTGAACCCGTTAGAAATTTCTATATATTGGAACGGCCAAGTCAAAGTCCTGATCTTAAAGTAGAAGTGTTGTGGAAGGACCTGAAGCAAACGGCTCATATGAGGAAACCCACCAACAACGCAGAGTTGAAGCTGTTCTGTACTGAGGAACGGGCTAAAATTCCTCCAAGCCGATGTGCAGTACTGATCAACAGTTACCGGATACGTTTAGTTGCAGTTATTGCTGCACAAGGGGGTCACAGCAGATACCGAAAGCAAAGCTTCACATACTTTTGCCACTCACAAATATGTAATATTGGATCATTTCCCTCAATAAATAAATGACCAAGTATAATATTTGTGTCTCATTTGTTTAATTGGGCTCTATTTATATACTTTTAGGACTTGTTTGAAAATCTGATGATGTTTTAGGTCATATTTATGCAGATATATAGAAAATTCTCACAAACTTTCAAGCACCACTGTATATACAGAAGTTGTTTGCGCTCTAGAAATTCTCTTTTAAATATTTGTATTGTACTGCATTTTAATTCATTTTAAACCCCACTTCCCTTAATGTATCCGCTCTCAGCGAACAGAACTTTGTACGTCCTGTGTTCATGAACTTTGACCTCTGTGTGGCATCAGTGAGACGAGATGACAGGCAAGCCTGGAAACAGCACTGCTTTACTGTGATTTGTGTGACTTCATTCATTCATTCCCCCCTGCTTATGCTTTTTGTGAGATTATTGGATTCTGTCATGCACGAAGGAATGGGAAGCCTTTGTCGTGGCTTTGCCGGTATGCGAGACCATGGCTGTGCACGTCTGTTTTGTTTTTATTTTGGTTTTGCTGGGTGGAGGACATGGAGTTCAGCAGGGACTTCACCTTTTGCCAAAATTTAATTAGAAAAACAGGCCTTCTTTGAGAGAGCTACAGTATTTATTGATTCGTAGTAGAGGACAAAAAATATTATTGAAACATATCACTTTTATTTATTTTGTCTTAACTTTAACCCATCTGCTTAACATAGAGTCAAAAATATCCTTATAAGCAAGCTTCTACTGATTGCAACATTAATTTGCACTCATTTGTCACTCCTTTTTACACACTACATACATGAATCCTTTTTGTATTTTACAGCTGGTTTATCTACTTTTGAAGTACACTGCTTGCGCAGATAATAACAGACATTTTTTGACACTTTGTACCACATTGTATTTTATTGCTTTTCCACTACCTTTATATATATTATAACATACATAACATTACTTTAATCTATACTTAAACTGCTTTACTAAATTGAGAATAAATTCAGGGAGACATGAAGCACACTACAAGATCTCAGCCGTGCACATAGGCATGATTTAGGTGGAAGGTTGAGGCAAGGATTATTGCAAAATGCATTGGGAGGCAGCCTGGAATGCAGAGGAGGTGACGGTTGATAAAAGATTAATTGATATTCATAAAAGCATCTCTAGTAATACCCAGAGGTGTGAACACAGTTAAGAAAAGAGGTGCATATCTTTCATATACAGTATGATCACTTGTGCTGCCAATAGCATTTACTAGTCATTACCTCATGCATTGCGGCAGATGATTTAAAGTTCATGTTGCTCAGCCTCAGAAATTAGTATATAAAGAAAGACAAATCGCAAGAAACCTATACCGTAAGCCAATCAGTAAAGAGAAGGAGCATGAGCGTGTAAACACAAGAGAGAGTGTAAATCCAATATTATTCTGGACTAATGGCGCTTCACGTTTTTCCCCCTAGCTAACAGGTAAGGCATTTCTTTGTACTCTAATTTAATGAATTGATCACTGTCAGAAGACCTATCCTAGTTGTGGAGTTGAGAAGCTGTTGTGCTAGAGGGCTCGTAATAGTTGGCTATTGAATAATGGGAGGTGTTGGTGAATGTATTTAAGTACAGTATTTCAAACTTGGTCATATTGTGTTAAAGTTCGTTGAGCATTTTTGACAGGCTGGAGAACAAAATACACAGATTTGATTGCAAAATACATGGAGAAACCAAATATTTAAAAAAATACTGCATACTGGAAATAAGTAGGCATTATAGTTTTGCTTTTAACACTATAGTTTAGCTAGCTAGCCAGAGTTAGCAGCCTATTTGTACCTAGCGTCCCTGGAGATGTACAAGGTCCTCAGGGAAAACCCTTACATTCACCCTAGTCTGGTGCAACCGCTTAGCTTCAACCAGAGCTTATATTTTAGCTGCATAACTCACGTTATCTGGCTGATTCATGCTGTTTATCATCTTGCAGAATGAAGACAGTTACACTGCAGTAGGTCAGTAATAGCCGTAATCTGTTGCTTGGTCAAGCAGTCACAGTTAGAGCTACGTGGCCGATGTTAGCTAAACGGCAAGCTCTTGATGAGAGATTATGCTTTTTATCTGGTAATCTGTCTGTGAAAGTCACTTTGATGTAATATATCCACGGGGTGAAGAACAGAACTGCACAACCACATTTTCAAATATTCTTCCACAAGCACCTCGCAATAACATTTTAATAAGCAAGTAGGTTTAAGGAATTATCCTGCATCTAGCAAATACCTACATTTGACTTGTCTGTGGTTTAATGGTTTGTTTAACGCTTGAGTGTAAAAAGTTGAGATCAATGTGAGAACAGCTGTAGGGATCACTCTGCTTAGTCGATGTTTAGTCTAAAAAGAGATTTAAAACAATGGAAAAATAAAAACAGAAATCAAGTTGGGTCTGACCAGATTACAAAGGAGAGTTTGCCGTCTTTGATCCGTGATTATTCACAGATGTATTAAATGAAACATGGTGCTCAAGATGAGACATTCAGTACAAATGTACATTTACTGGACCTGTCTGCTACCCTAACATTCATAAATGTTAGCGCTTTATTATTAGTCTGCCGCATGTATTTTATTGTTATTAAATGATAATCAATAAAATTTGTTTTGAAATGTAAGTCTGAGTCTGTGTATGTAGCGAAATCATCAAAGGCTTGACTGCGGCCTCATAGCATTTGTTAGGTCAACATCAAATTTTATATCTTAAAAGAGGTTTCAAAGGAGGTTCACATTTGTTAAGAAATGCAGTAATTATCAAATTCATAACCTGAAATTCTTTTTCAGGTCATTCAAATTAATCTAGTAACTTTTTGCCAGTTGATGTGTGTGGTCTTGACATACAGTATGGTGGCATGGTTGAATATGGCTAGTCATTTTTGCTATGTTTTAATTTGTACATTCAATCATTCATTTAGTTAGTCAGTAGTTTGTTTGATTGTGCATGCTGTTTTGTTTTCTTCCATTCTGATACAATACATCCAATCATTTACATATTTGATCAAATATATTTTAACAAACAATATTCCTCATTAAGGCACAACCCCCTGAGATATAAAATAATACAGGTATATCGTTTCTCCAGTGAGGGACTATTAATACTTGCAGAAAGTTTTCAGTTAAACTGTGATATCTCATGAAAAATCAGAATGCAGAAGTCTAACAGTGGGTGTCCTCGTTCATTCACCTTTTCTTTTATCCATCTCTTTCTACTCTTCAAGAAGTGGGGAATATAAAACACACAGGATTAATCCATTTCTTCTAAAGAGGTCTTGAAAGGGTTTTGTGTTCATGTAGAAAGGGAGTAATACTCTAGGTTTTCTAAAATGGGAAACTAGAGGCTCTTTCAGAGGGAAACATGCTGATTACTGTATTGTTAAATGGCTTGTAATTCCCACATGAGGGTCTAATCCCTCAGCACAACAGCTCCCCTGTCTCCCCCACATGACTGAAGCTCCTGAAGAGACTTCCATTAGAAATACCACAAGGGGATTAAGCCTCCACCTCATCAGGTGCTAAAAACATCTCAGATCCAGTGTAAATCAGGAGAAATGCTGGTCTAACCCTCAAATGGTTTTACCATTCTGCTTTTTTTTTTTTTGCCTTAATATGGGGTCTCAATTTTGTTGTTTCATAAGTATGTACACGGTTTAGATGAAATGAACTTAAATGAAGATAACTGTACTTGCTGACATTTTTTTCTTGCCTTCCTCTTCATCTTCTTCTTCTTTTTCTTCCATCTCCCATTTTACTCCAAGGAAATGCAATTAGACTGCCGAATCGGGCAAAGTAAGAAGGGGTGTAGGAGAGTTGTATCAGTAAGCTATTATCCCACAGTTAGATTTGAATGGAGAGCCCCACTCAGAACACACAAAAGAAGTGCCCAGGTCTGGGATGAGAAGAGCTCCAGTCAACAGAGTGCCAGACACTTGTATTACTGGTAGCATACACACTCAGGGGAAAGCCCTCTCAGTTTCTATGCAAACACTTGTCTCATTGTATCACACAGTGATGCCTGATTTTGCGAGTTAAAATGCTTGTTTGAAATATTTAGCTGGGTGAGAAAAACAGACATTTCTAGTAATCTACAGAAACCAAATGGGGAGAAAGAAAGCTGTAAGTATTGGTGAAAGTAACAGCTTTATCTATTTGTAAAATGTAAAGAAATTACACTTTGTAAAAGAACTTTAAGTTGAAAGCTCCTTTGTTCTGATATTTTGCGAAATATTGTGTTATGATATCATTCTGCAGTAATATTCATTTTATCACCCTCACACAAAATCATTTAGTCCTCACTCTTTGTGATATTAAAAAAATAAATAAATAAAATGGAAGCCCTGTGCAGTAGAATCTAAAAATACAGTCCTTTCCAGCTTCTTTTTTTTTTTTTTTTTTTGCGTTCTTCATGCCGCCTTTGCTGGTGACACACCGAAGGAACAGAATAAAGGCCATGTCTTACGCACGTTCTCTGCTTGTGTGTCAGGAAAAATCATTACTGTTTAGCAATGGTGTAAAAAGAGTGTATAGAGTGAGGTTTTACTCTATATTGGGCATATGTGGTGGGCTTTATGACACAGTGAAAGGGATGGAGAAAGAGAAAACATTGGAAGGAAATCTGTTCTCATCAGACCATTTAATACAGGACAGAGATGGCTGTTAGTGTAATGAGTGGAAGCATAATTGAAGGATGCATGTACAAATTAGTAACAATAGTAAAGAAAAAAGAAAAATAGCTCCCAATATCACTGTTACTGTAATGTTTACTATAGACCACTATGCTGGCGTGCCCTTTATAATAGTTTCCAGACTAGTGGATACCCACATCCTGTTCCTGTGGCTCTGACCCCAAGGCCCTGACCCTGTCTGGGACACCAGAGCCTCTACTTCACTGGAGTCATCACTCTTTTAGTATTTTTCAAATAAAAAAAGCCATTTCTAAAATAAAAAATGTATTTTGTTTTGTGAGAAACTACAAATTGCCATGCATTGCTATCATTATGGGGACATTTTGTTCTTATACACACATACACATTGGTGTTTGAATAACTAGTTTGATATATGATTATTAAAATGTACACTGTAATTAAAAAAATATATAGGCTGCTAACTAACACAATTAATACGTTAAACTCAAGTTACACAAAATAGACCATACCGTCACAGCTCATACCTGAATTCAGAATGGTACATTGGTACACAGTACATAACTATATCCCATCTGCAGCGTATCAAAGGGAATATTTTTTATTCCAGTGTCTTGGAGGAGAAGGCCTGCAAAGCTCCAGGTGCTGATGTATGCTGTGTGCTATTTAGGGGCCTGGTTAAAAACATTTATATCTGGATGAATGGATGTGCACCACCCAAACCACAACTCTAGGAGGTTAAACATGGGCATTGCCATGCTTGCTAGAAGTGAAGGGCAGCTATACAGTAGATAAACCATGCCAGGGTTAATATATTCTGATAGTGTCCAACCCTTTAGTCCCATATAGTACTTTTCTGACCCTGTTGCAAAAATATGGAGCTTTAACTGTGACTTCCCCTGACGTGTTTTTTAGGGTCTTCTGGCTAAGCCATTCCTCTAAAATGAGACGATATGAATGAGTCAACATCTCCAGAAGAAACTGAACATGCTTGGCTGAGAAAACCGCAGGGGTCTATAATGACTTTAGTGAGGGAGGCATTAAGACGGGCTGTTTCAGTATACAATTAGAAATGCATGTCACAGCAAATTTTCATCTTTATAAAAGATAAAGTTGAAAGGAGATGACTATATGCTAATAATAACCAGGTGAAAATACGTGTCCTTATGTTTCTTTTGGAAAATCTTACTAGTTTAATAATACAGTAGGAGAAAGTAATTCATGTTTTGGTCAAAGTAGAAAAATATATCAATTCCTTTTTAATCACATGATGTCACATTACTTACAGATAAGGAATCAGAGAATAAAACATACCCCTAAGGAAAGACCCATTTTTCAATCTAATTTCCAGTGATTACATGTGTGGTATGTGAGTAATTACACAAGAATTTCGAAACATTTCCCTATACAACGGAAAGAACATAAACCCTGTTTACTTGCAACTCAATAAAAGTGGAAGTCCAAGGGCAGTTCGTGGGCAGGTTTTTATGTAGAATGACTTAATGAATTCTTCTGCTAAATATATTTGCAAATTTAAGATCTAAATCTGTATAATCAATCCTTTCAGTGAGGAGATTCAGGCATGGGTATAATCTGTGGTTATATATTACATGTATATTTATAAATGAATAATAATGCTAATAAATTAAATGGATTTTTATTTAAAATACTAATACTACTACGACTACTACTACTATGACTACTACTCCTACTACTACTATTGCTACTACTACTACTACTACTACTACTACTAATAATAATAATAATAATAATAATAATAATAATAATAATAATCTGAGAGTTTGAAGCCATTAAAAAAGTTTTCTGACTTACATCACCTCAAACAAACTCAAACCAATGGAATTTATTTCCTAAAAGTGTTAAATCTGTTTAGTAATGGAAACAGACAGTGTGTGAGTGACTCTCTGACAATCTTAGGGAGAATGACAGTCAGCTGACAACCATATATGGCCAATATATTGTTTGTTAATGGTTTGTCCATGCGTGCACATGTTTGTGTCTGTGTGGATGCAATTGTGCAGGTAATACTGAACAGGAGATTGTTTTTGGATGTGTTTTTTTTTCACATCTGTCTTCCTCAAAGCCAGTGGATTAGTACATCCACAACCTTCAAAGCCACAGCCTTGGGCTTTAGCTGTACATTGCGTGAGATTCAGATGTCTTTTGGTCATTTCTTTGAAAGAGGTCGTCATCATACCATTAATTAGGAGAAAAAACTGCATAAACAATAAACACAAGCCCACAAATCCCACAACGACCTACTATACATGTCTAGGACCCAGCCAAAGTAAATAAATACAGTAATACATTCAAGATTTGTTTCCCTCTACTAGAGAGTGTGCCTCTATGTATGGGTTTTATTGAAATGTATTATTCAACAGATAGATACGTATGTTGTTCACTGAAAGTACAGTCAGAGAGATCATGTTCCACCCAGCAAATGATCAACAGTTCTCTGCAGATGTACAAAAATTTCTCAAATGACTACTCTCTACATGTGATCTTGTGCTTTGAGCAAATATGACAATATTTTGAACAGACTCATTTGATTTGGTCACATATGACTCATTTGAGTTGGTTACATAATTTTAACATAACATGCAATTAAAAAAAAAAAAAGGAAAAAAATATGACAGATGTGCAAAAGTCTTCTGTAACATGAGCCAAGCCATTACACCTCCCTGCCAGCAGAGGTCTTTCTCCCTGGAGTCCTAACTTACCACTTTTAGGTTACTTCCTGGTTTATTGAGTATAATTGCACATCTGAAATACAGTCTCAGCTGTAATGAACGTGAATGATGTACATCGTTTACTCTATCACCTTCTTCCCCAAAAAATGAACTGTGGATAGTCTAAGCACACATTGTCCAATGAAAGTACAAATTATACAAAAGGACAGTTGAAAGAAACCTAAGTTTAGTGTTTGTTAGTTTGAATAAAGCTTTACTGTTGGCCATGTTTGGTATTCGAAGGAAGTGGAGCATGAACCCAGTAAGGTACTATGGACTTGAAACACTTAAAACATATTACTTTTAGGCAGTGGTGGCTCAGTGGTTAAAGGCTCTGGGTTACTGATCAGAAGGTCAGGAGGTCAAGCCCCAGCACTGCCAAGCTACCACTGTTGGGCCCTTGAGCAAGGCCCTTAACCTGCAACTGCTCAGTTGTATAAATGAGATAAATGTAAGTCGCTCTGGATAAGGGCATCTGCCAAGTGCAATGTAAATATTAGAAATCATGAATGCAGCTGCCTCTATGTGTGTGAAATGCATTGCTTGAAGATGCGTAAGGGACTAATATATTTAGCAAGTTAGATTTACATAGTGCCTTTAATCTTATATGCATCAGAGAAGGGAACAAATGGAAGATTTTATTACTACTTCCCATGGTCTATGTCCTATGGTCTGGTCAGTGCTCTTTCTGTCTTTTTCAAAGCTTTTGTTAACAAAGTGCTTTGTGAGATTCTTAACTGTTTTTATCATAGAATATATTAATGATATTCTACTCTTCTCAGCCTCAGAACAAAAACATATATCCATGTATGTGAAGTCCTAACCAAGCTACTGGAAAATGACATGTACATTAAATACGATAAATGAGAGTTCCACTAGATTTTAGTTTGGTTTGAAAAACCCATTGGGTACATTCTAGATGAACAGAAAATAGAGATGCACAAACTGAATTGTGTTTGGCTGCCCCATGATGTATGATGCATTACGAAAAAGTGGCTGGATTCATGAGTCTCAGAGGAAGCATGTGGTAGTTCTCACTCTCCTGACTGGTAGCGGTCATGTGATGGCAACAGCAAGCTACTGGCTGGCAGTTGAACCTCATCAATGTGAAACTCTCTTCAGGCTACCAACTGCAATCGAATCAATAGCATTATGCCAAAAGTCTCTCACACATTTCTTCACAGATCTTACCCCATTCCAATGAATCCCCAGTTACTAGCCTCCAGTATTCAAATGGTCGGGTAACCAGCCACTGATGACCCTGCCACTGGCAAACGAATATCGTGAAGTGAGATAGCAAAAGACAAAAACAGACAGATATCGCATGGGTCACTGCTAAGGATATTCTAGAACCTTACATCATTGTAGATTTTAATCAGGGGCACACGGACCACCCTACATAGTGGTTTGGCTTCAGGAGCTGTTCACTGGGGGCTCACTGTGATAACAGCCCCAGACTTTACATCTCCCTGGCAGCATTGGGCTCCCTCCCCTAAGTTCTACCTTACCACTTCCAGATTACTTCCTGCTTTGTGGCATATATTAGGTAAATTCTTGCATTGTCTAATCACAAAGCCTTGCTTCTCCCAGTGTTTGCATAAGTTCTGCGCCATGTTTGCTCTGATTGCTATTATTGTGCTTTAACCCTTGCCTTGTGTATTATGCCTTACCCAAATACTCAAGGGACAGGAATGCAAAAAAAAGAGAACCAGAAGCCATTATTGACCATAGTATAAATTTCTCAAAGGTCATCTCAATTTTCAAAGTGCCTCTACAATTCGATATGGAGTATGCAGACAGTGGAGCTAAATAGCAGTTGAGGTGCAATGATAGGGAGTTCTTTTCCCTATTCCCTTCACAAAAGGGCCTTCACTTGAGCTACTATAGTAGATTAATTGATGCAAAACCTTTGCATCCTTCTTGAAGGGGGTTAACAATAGGTGAATGCCACAGTATGAGAGGCACATTTGAAAGCAGCTGAACGGATGTCTGGTATGAGATGGGTAACTCTAGGCATCAGTCAGAGAAGCTCCTTATGGGCATTGGAATGTCAAAGCAATTTATGTCTAACCACATCTGATTGATGGGGAAATAGATGGACCTCGTGATTTAAATTAGAATCTTTTTAAATCATAGTAAGGGGCCATGACCGCAAAGAGCTGGATTAACATTTGGAATGTTTCGTTCACACAACCAGGCCTATGAGAAAGCGCAAACCATTGACCTGTGCACCATTGTTAAACAGGTCAGTTCCCCAAAACCACAACTTTAAGGATGATTATCACTGGAATGCTCAGGCTAGCATTCCTCCACAGGCCCTATTGACCTGACTTGGTGTTGGACTAAAAGAACATTCCTGGGCATTAATTACTGGTTTGTAGCAGCAGAGAGAACATGTGTTAGGGGAATTCATTCAGTAACGTATAGAATCAGGAAGTATGTAAACAGATAACCATAAAACAGCTACAAAATTCCAACAACAACAACAAAAAAAAAACACCCAAAAACGTTTAAGTTAAAGAACAAGAAGTTATTTTATATAATTTACTATAATGTACAAATAAACACTGCAAATTTGGAGTAACTCAAAATATGCAAAAAAATAATAATAAAATTTATGTAGACTCATTGTTTTCTCAATATACAGTACCATTAGTGCTGAACTCTCCCTGCTTAAGACTTGGTGAGATAGACACAGAAACAGATTAAGCTTACACGAGTCTCTCACAAACATTCCATATGACTATGTTGGTTCTGTGTTGTATCTAATGAGTATTCTGTTTAATAAGATGCAAAATACTTTTAAATTACTATGGCTGCTGGAATGAAGACACTGGCTAGGAAGAGCCAATTATCTCATCCTTATTCCCTATTATCTCTGACCACAATAATCTAGAATACACTAGAAATGCCAAAAGACTAAATCCCATGGACCTTGTTCTTCATATGCTTTCATTTTATCCTTCCACACAGAAATGGCACAGTCATTACTATTTGTAGAGTTTAAGGAAAAATATCCCTGTAAACCCATTGGATGTTTGTATTGTAAGCCCAGTGAAACGGTAGAAAATATGTTCACCATTTTCCCAGATTCATGCCAATGCAAGTTATGTATTTTATCAAATTCAAAACTCACAAGCCTCTTTGGACAACTGCAAATTCTACACATTCACATCTTGCTATTGAATTTATATCTGATGATTTACCAAATACCAAAGCAAGACCACTATCATTGTTATTATTTATGATTTTCCAAACATGCAGACTAATCCAATTACCTAGGTTACATATAGCCTTTAAAATGGTTAATGAATGTGTCACTCCTTAGGACAGCATGTCAGATTAGTTTAATCTCTTAAAATCTCTTAACCTTATTGGTCTGTTCGCTGTGGCATTATCTGGCTTGAGGGCATAGCATGAAGACACATATGCAATTTTGGCAATATAATTATTTATGTGAGGTGTGATGTATATTTAGTCCTGTGCACACAGTAAAGAGAAGGAAAGGAAATTGAACAGGTAAGAGGGTGTTTTGGCATAGTGTGGGGTATGGATTTTCTTAATGTAAATGTGATGTCAATGGTGGATGCACAGCTGCTCCTGTCAGGCAGCTGGAGGAATCTGCTAAGAATCAGAAAAAGAGAACCAAACAATAATTTTTGCAAGGTCTCATTTCACATTTCTGACTTTTTCATTTCTGTCGGGTCCTTGTATTTCCCCCAGGGCAAGATGATCGCCCTGAATGTTCTCCAAACATTGATGCTTTGTGGCTACTTCCTATCTGATGCACATGCATTTGCTATTGTTATGCTCACTGTATGTGGTGGTAGCTGAGTCAGCTTCCCAGTTATAGTGACACCAAGTAACCAGGGATACCCAAGGAGTCTGTAGAAGATGAGACACACTTAAATCTAACCTCTGATACTATTTAGGACTGATAGTAGGTGAATAGGGATGCAGCACTTTACAGTGAAACAATGAAAAGTAGTGCTGTGTCTCAATTCTATGTCTCAAATCTGTGTTGCCTACTATCCATCCTAAATAGTAACCAAGATTAGAATTAATGTGTCTGAAATTGTAGTATGTTGAAATGAGTATCCCAAAGGGACCTGGATGATCTACTATTTCTGGTAGATTTTCGAAGTGTGGATCCATGGACACTTTTTCAGATAATATTGCCCACAACTTGCACGAGAGGAGGAGAAGTTTTGTAACGGTTTGTTTTGCCAAATTCAGGGATGCATTTTACAGAGGTGTAAATGAAATGTGTAAAATTAACGGAATGGTAGATTAAATTATATTGTATAAATTACATAAGGAATTATAAATGAAGAAAAGCTGAAATGGAGTTTGTTTACCGTAACAGCGTGCAAAATAGTCAACAGCGTTCTCTTCCATTACATAACGTGTTAGTATGTCCCAGTACATGCATAGTATTTTCTTGCATTATCTTATACTAATCATACTTGCACACTTGAAATCACAAAAAAATAACCCATCACTTTAATGCATAGTACAACCCCTGGCAAAAATGATGGAATTACCACACTTAGAGGATGTTCACCCTGTTTTTAACTTTGTGGCAAATAAACAAATCACAGATATGACACAAAACAATTTTTGTTTAATAGCTGAACTTTCTGGCTTCATGAAACATACCTCGAAAAAAAATTCAATTCAAGTAGATCAAGTAGAGGAAAAATTATAAAATTATAAGTAGGTTAATTGAGACGCAGCATTGTATTTAAATAGTTGTGCTAACAAGGCATGATGAGACACAGATGAGAGAAATACTGATTAGTGAGGCATGTGACTTGGTCAGGTGATGTGCTGGGGCTGATCAGTAATGTAATTCTACCATGACACGTATATGTGGTTTTAAAGACATGACATCATGAAGACATCATGAAGGTGTGCTCCAGATTTCCCCCACCCACCCAAAAGACACTTATTTATTTATTTATTTATTTATTTACTGTCTGCACTCGTCAACAGAATGTGAAACTATACATATACAATCTAGTGAATATGAGCTTAACCAATGCCGTGTGCTGCGGGTCCTAAATACAAAGTGTCTATCTTTCAACTGACAAGGACTTGACACATACAAGTGCAATTAGAGATAAAGAACACACAGGCAAAAACTCTCTTCCTGTCTGCAGCTCCAAAATGAAACACTGTGAGATACTAAGCTGTAGAGGAGGCTGTAAGGAGGAGGGAGGCTTGAGGTATAATGTTTGAGTCCTAACCGGTTAACTAATTTAGCAAAAGTCTCCCATTCACGTAGATCTGGAACTGGAAAATATAAACATGAAATGCAGTGAGATGAAACTTTTGGATTTGTAACACAAATGTACCGGATGTCAGATTTGTTTTAAATGTAGGTTGGACCATATATATCCATGTCTATATTTGATCCAACTCTTGTGCCACATAATCTGTTATAAAGCCTGGAACTTGAATTCCCTACAGGATGTTCATCCTCATATGTCAAACATATTTTAGAATGTCTTTTTTTTTTTTTACTGGCAACATCATGCATGCTTTGAGACCTAACCAAGATGTTGAAAATGCAAATATTTTCCAAATGTCCTGGGATTTTTGCTTTGGGGTATCAAGTTTTGTGGTCTCAGCTGTGCTGCACATTGAAGCTTTATCAGTGGTATTCAGAACATGGCATTCAGACAGGCAGTATGCAAAAGCCCAGCCTTTAATGAAAATTGTGCAAACGTGTTTTATATATATATATATATATATATATATATATATATATATATATATATATATATATATGTATATGTGTGTGTGTGTGTGTGTGTGTGTGTTAGTGTGTGCGTGTGTGTGTATATATATATATATATATATATATATATATATATATATATATATATATATATATATATATATGTGTGTGTGTGTGTGTGTGTGTGTGTGTGTGTGTGTGTGTATACAGTGGGGGGAAATAAGTGTTGATTGCATCAACATATTTTTCAGTAAATATATTTCCAGTAATGTTATTCGCATGAAATTTTCACCAGACATCAGTATTAACTCAAGAAATCTGCAAATATAAAGAATTCACAACATTAAAGTCCATAAATAAATTTATATGAAATAAAGTGGTATGACACAGGAAAAAAGCCTTGAACACGCTAAGAATAAGATGGCGGCGCATATACATCGTCTTACCAGATTTCAGAAAATTTAGTTGTGAGAACTTCACCTAAAGCAAACAATCACTTTTGGAAATCAACAATCAGTACTCTAACATAGTTTTGGTCTATCCTTTCAACTTCTGCGAACTCCCTCCGGAGCTCCAGAGAACACCTTGGACATGCGGACCACTCACACTGACCGGAAGTATCCAGCGTCAGTGTCGAGACCATAAACAAAGACGGGGGAAGCGTGGAGGGCTGCGTGCTAAGCTCTACCTAGCATCTTTCTCGCCAATGTACAGTCTCTGATGAACAAGCTCGAAAAACTAAAGATCTGGATCCTCACACAGAGAAGGTCATGGACTGTAATCTCATGTTCTTCACAGAATTATGGCTCTGTAACGATGTTTCAAACAGCGTGGTAGATCTGGATGGATGCACTGTCATCAAGGCTGACAGAGTAGCAGCAGCCTTAGATAAAAGCAGGGGTGGTGGTGTATGCATTTATGTAAACAAAACATGGTGCAAGGACTCTGTCATTGTTGATACCTATTGCTCTGCTGATCTGATCTGGATCTCTGACCTGATTATTAAGTGCAGGCTGTTCTACCTACCACGCGAGTTTACTTGCATTGTGATAGCCGCTGTTTATGTACCGCCGTATGCTAATGCAAAAGTGGCTATGAAAGAACTTTGGGCCACTATTAGCAAGCTACAAACTTTGCACTCAGATGGGGCCTTTACTGTTGCTGGGAACTTTAATCATTGGACTTTAAGATCTGTTCTCCCAAGGTTTCATCAAAATATTTCCTGCTCCACAAGGGGACATAAAACATTGGACCATGTCTACACCAGTGTGACTGATGCTTACAAAGTCACACCCCTCCCCAGCTGGGACAGGCTGACCATCTGTCTTTGTTCCTGCTCCCCAAGTATATCCTGTTCTTCAAACGTGTGAAACCCACAACGAGGACTGTCAAGATCTGCTGGTGGGTGCTGACTCCATCTTCAGCATCATTTCCGGCAGACAGACTGGACCGTGTTTGCTGCACAGGCCACCACAAACTCTCAAATTAACACTGACACTTACACCAACTCTGTCCTGGAGCACATCAACAGGTGTGTGGGCAGAGTGACCACACACAAAAAAATAAAAACCTTCCCCAATCAGAAGCCCTGGATGAACAGAGAGGTTCACCTTCTGCTCAAAGCAAGAGATGCAGCCTTCAGGTCTGGAGACCTGAAGAGCCAACCTGAGGAGGGGAATCTGTCAGGCTAAACCCACACACACAAACAGAGGATTGAAGAGCACTTCAATTCCTCTGACCCCCGGCGTATGTGGCAAGGCATACAGTCCATCACAGATTACAAACCACCCAACACTGCACCTCTCTCCAGCGCTGCCTCCCTCTCTGACAATCTCAACCATTTCTATGCTCGCTTTGACCGGGGTAACAAGGAGGTCTCCCTCAAAGAGGATCTACCACCTAGTGAACTGCCTCTGTCTTTCACAGACATTTTCAATATGTCCCTGGCCCAGGCAGCTGTCCCCACTAGCTTCAAGACCGCCACCATTGTACCGAAGCACTCCACCCCATCGGCCCTCAATGACTTCCGTCCTGTCGCACTCACCCCCATCATTGCCAAGTGCTTTGCGAGACTGGTTCGATCACACCTTAAATCCTGTCTCCCTGCTACATTGGACCCACACCAGTTTGCCTATCGCCGTACCAGGTCAACAGAGGATGCCATCTCTACGGCACTCCACTCTACTCTAACCCACTTGGACAGTCAAAATTCATAGGTCCGAATACTTTTCATTGACTTCAGCTCAGAATTTAATACTGTGATTCCCTCCAAACTGATCTCCAAGCTCTGCCAGCTTGGCAGGGAACATTATTAAGGATGTCTCCCACCCTAACCATGGACTTTTCATCCTCCTCACATCCGGAAGGCATTACAGAAGCCTACATTCCCACACCAGTAGGATCACGAAGAGCTTCTTCCCCATGGCTGTGACCCTGCTGAACTCTGTACTTCCATTCTAATGGTACTTTACACTCATATTGCACAATTCTGTACAATTCTCCTCTATACATTTTTAATATATTAACATTCTGTATTATATTCTTTATTATTCTCCACTGTACATATTGTAAGTTATAGCTTCATTTATGCTGTAGTACTTACTTTGTACTTGTATGTATTTAATACTATATTATTTTACTTACAGTTAGATGCTAACTGCATTTCATTAGCTCTGTATTTGTACTCTGCATAATGACAATAAAGTTTAATCTAATCTAATCTTATCAAATCTAAAACCAGTTCTCCAAGGCAAGGTAAGGCAAGGAACCAGCTGAAATCCACAAGTACTTAGTCTATAAAAAGGATTTTCGTTACCAAGGTGTCACACAAGAAACATCTCATGATGGGTAAAATAGCTCTCCCAAGACCTTCGCAATCTTATTGTTGTGAGACATATTGATGGAATCGGACACAGACATATTTCAAAATTTCTGAATCCTTAAATAAGCACCATTGGGGCCATTATCCACAAGTGGAAGCAACATCACTCCGTCATCAATGCACAGGAGCTCCTCGCAAGATTTGTGACCAGGGAGTAAGAAGAATAGTCAGAAGAGTAGCCCAAGAGGCAAGGACCACTCGGAAAGAGCTCCAGAAACACTTGGAGGCAGCAGGTGCCACCATCACAGAGAAAACAATAGGCAATGCACTCCACTGCTCACACTAACCCAGCAAGACTCCATTACTAAAGAAAAGGCATGGTGAAGTTTGCTACAACTCATTTGGACAAGCCTATGAAATACTGGGAGAGTATAGTCTGGTAAGACGAGAGCAAAATTGAATTTTTTGGCTGTCATACTACACACCATGTTTGGAGAAGAAATGGCACTGCACATCACCCTAAAAACATTATACCAACAGTGAAGTTTGGAGGTGGAAGCATCATGGTGTGGGGCTGTTTTTCATCGTATGGTACTGGCAGACTTCATATAATTGAAGGAACAATGAATGGAACCCTTTACCAGGAGATTCTTGAGAAGGATCTGCTGCCATCCACCAGGATGATGAAGACGAGATGTGGGTGGACCTTCCAGCAGGACAATGATCCAAAGCATGCAGGAAAGGAAACTCTGAATTGGTTTCAGAGAAAATAAATCAAGGTGTTAGAATGGCCCAGTTAATCACCTGACTTGAATCCAAATGAGTATTTGTGGAAAGAGCTAAAGATCAAGGTTCACAAGAGGATCCCCCGGAATCTTCAATATTTAAAGACAATATGTTTTTAAATCTTACTAATACATAATTCTTAGGGGATAACGGGAGCTATTTCATTGTATGTTAACTTTTATTATTACTACCTAACGTTCTATGTTGTGCATTGTGGCAGGTTTTGAAAGAAAATGGTCATGTGCACATGGCTTTCAGCCAAGGCTGGTTGATTTCCTTAGTTTGAAATATTCATTGTAGCATTTATCATAAAGTATTGTCTGTTCCCAGCAAAAAACTAAGAACAGATTTGCTAGAAAAAATTGAGATGTATAATCAGTCTGCAACAATTTTGCCAGTACATCACTAAGGGGACATAAATAGATCACATAAATATACATGACAAAAGGGCTTACATGTGGCATGTTAGTTATTACTGGGGTGGAAAGTAATGAGCTATATGCATTCAAGTTACAGTCCTTGGGTACATGGTTCGCTGTAACGACACTTTTTGTAAGACATAGTACTTTCGCCTAGAGTAAAAAAAATGCATTTTAAGGCTGAAAGAAAATTGAAAGACATTATGTGTAATTTAAAAAAAACATTTGGTTTCAAGACCCAATCAAAATCAAGCTTTTTCCTGCCGAAAGTCTAAACTTCAGGTGCCAAATACAACAGACACTAGAGACAGCTGGCATACTGGGCCAAATTTATCAGGTATCTTCAGCTTTAAATGCTTCAGAGGTAACAGCATAGTAATGATCTATAAATGATGCGTCAAAACCTGTGGAGATATCTCCATATCACAGCTCAATAGCCAACCTGTGTAAATATGTACAGTTAAGCCATTAGCTAGCCGAGTGAGCTAAATTAGCTAGCCAGATTTTTCTACAGTATGAAAGCTCTGTATTAAACTTAAGATGTCACTTTTCTGGATGGTAGCGATTGACTATTGTGTTAAATATATCTGAGTGTTAATTACACGCAAGTGTTAAATATACAGCCTACAGCACATGTGACTCAACGAATCAATTTTAATCGACCCCAATGGTTTTTAAAAAAATTTTTTTATAACAACCCATACTGCACTACGCCTCAACATTTTCACTACATCTAGAATTCACAGCAGATCCATAGTACAGCGCTGGGATTCTGCGCATGCCACTGTACACTGCACATGAGCTTACACCTCACAGGGCTGGTTAAAACCAATATCTATAAGCTACATTTGATGCAAGTCAGACCCTCGTCTAAAAACGATTCAGAAATGTGTCAGGTGTTAGCCTTTAGTGTGATTCAGTATTTTACTCCACATCCTGAAATGTAGCACCCAGTGTAGAGACCTAAAAATATGGTGAAAAATTAAAAGTTGATGGAGCGCAAAGACAAGAGTGAGGGGAGATTAAAGACATGTTCTTTGCAGATAGGTAACGTGAGCTAGCTACTTAGCTGCTTAAGCTAGATGCCTAGCTATCAAACCTAGCTACTAAAGCTAATGAAACCCCAACAGCATTTGGCAAAGTTACTCTAACTCTAAACACCCCAAACACCAACCTCACCAGTGTGAACCCATGTTAAATTACACCCTGACTTGCAACACAGTCATTCAAAATTCTAAGCAATTCTTCAAGGTTTTCAGGTAATTAGTTATAAATTATGCTACAATTAAAAATTAGCTTGTGTTATCGTACCATTAAAATTGTTTATGGCAGCTTCCATATAAACCCATTAACAAATGTAACATGCATTATGAAATACTGCTAAGTCATGGCATCCTTTAACACCTTTCATGCCATTTGATGATGCAGGGTTCAAGTAAAGTGGTACCGTAATTCTTTTTTGTTTATTTAAAATCAAAAAAATAATGTGTTCACAGATTAAATTCATTTCATTAAATCTAAAGAAATTTAAATACAACATGGATTTCTTAGAAGTGCAATGTTAAAAAAAAAAAAATTATAATTTTAATTTCATTTCCATCATTTGCTTGGACACATCGGTAGGACTAGTTAATATCTATTGAGACTTTAGCCCTAGCTCTGAATCATAGAAAAGAACATAGTGAAATTTTCTCACTACATTTTAGTATGAGTGCAGAAGGGGAGGGTGAAAATATTCTTGAGTAGCTGTGGGATCCATCCGTGTGTGGGCCATCCTCGAACATTTTCTCTTGCAGAAATACATGGGTACAAACCCACATATACACACACACACACACAGACACACACACACACACACACACACGAGTGACACACACGTGTTCTTATACACGGGTTTCTTAGAAACCAACAAAGAACAATTTTACAGCAGGCAAGCACACACATCTTGCATAAGACACCAAAGATATATGCACACCCAACCACACAAACTCAGACACACACACTAGCCTCTTCCTCTGGCCATTTTACAATCCCACCCTCTCAGACTGCTGATGCTAGTCGTGGTGTGAGGTTGGAAGGCGGCAACACACACGCATACACACACACACATTAACCCCACTTGAGTTTTGCAAGTACTGCTAGCCCAACCCAGCCAACATAAATAGATACATTGGCCAAGTTGAGAGCAATTCTTTACTGTTCTATTGTCTCATCTGTTCTTTGCCTTCTACATACATTCCCTGCAATATCTGCTTATTCAACATTATTTATGGTTTACCATTAAGCACAAGAACAGATAGTTATTAAAGCATAGTTATTAAACATTCTCACTGGGGAGAATTGGTAATAAATCTATTATTTCCCAGTAGTGGAAATCAGTTCCAACAAGCCATAATGAATAGTTGCAGTTATCTTCTTGAGTTTGTTTGTCCAAATACACCAGCAGGAAAAAAAAAGAGAGACATTGTAAAAGAAATTTCAAAGAATTATTATCCAACTTTTAAATGGCCTGTAATAAAGTAGATTTGTTTTAAATACTGAAAATTTATTAGTCATTACTCCTTTATCTGTTTTGTATGTGAATGTACTGTATATATGTCTGTGTATGTACATGTGCATGTGTGTGTGGACATTTCAGCCCTTCTCCTACCCATCTACCATGCGTGCCTCACTCCCTACCATCATACCACGTATGATGTCACCAGTCTTGTGCCTTTGAATGGCTATGTGTTCCTTACCACTAATATTAAACAGATGATATGGAACCTCAGAATGATAGACTTTAAATGATACAAGCAGTCAAAACAATGATGATGATGAGAGGTACAATTTCCAGACAAAGCTTTGTATTTGTCTCTAGGCTACAGGCTGCATATGCTGTGGCTCTAGGCTGGGTTGAATTCTTGGAAGTATCAATGTCAACAGAATTTGTGAAATACTAAACGTGAGGTGTCAGTTTTATTCATATTTTTAAAGAGCTGTGAACTTAAAACAACTCGAAACAACATGCTGAAAATTACTATAGCTTTAATAAAACTAAAGATGAACCATTTTTATTGAATGACCATCAAAGGAGGTAATAGAGATTGAAAACACTCAACACTCAACACTCACATTGAAATTTTTTTTTTTTTAATAATAATATCCAGTTAATCTTTGTATGTCTTATTGTGTAACATTTACATGACATGTAATGCAAGACAAATGTAGTTGGTGATTTCCCAACCTTGCCCGTAATGACTCACAAAACCGTTACATTTGTGGCAGTTAATCTTTATGACAAAGATGCCACTGATGATGCATTGCTGCACTATATAGAAATACAGGTATGTGCCACTTCCTCAGTAGGTCAATTCATTACATCATTCTAAATGGGCTCTAGCACATCTGTCATTTGCAGTACAGCTTACAATGTCATGCTAGAAAACTGACAGAATAACAATTCAATGAATTCTTTTCATTGAAACATAATAGTCCAAATTAATTCTGCCTTATCACTCATTGTAATGCCAATACATTCAGAATAACAATCATAGAAGCCATAAGTAAAGGCATAAGTAAGTGATGCATTGCTCCGGTTCCTGTTCACACGGTGGAGTGTGAAGAGGCTTTAGCTGCTCCAAAATAGATTTCACAATGCGTGGAGGACAGCGGCCCTTTCTTCACCACTCGTCTCTGGTAAATTTCAGTTGTCAGTTGAAAGGACCCCTCGACTTCTTTGACTTTACCCATCACGCCCTCCTCATTTTTTCTGCTGTAATTTATTTTTCACCACCCTTGTGAGTCTCCCCCTCACAGCTGTGTATTATCTCTCCAGAGAGCAAAACCCAGCTCGTGTGAAGGCTGCGGGTCTTGAACAGATTACTGGGAGATTTGCTGTTCCGCTTTTTAGTGCTGCAGAATTTGTTGCTTTGTCGTGTACACGTGCTATATGTGTGCGACCTTGGAAATGGGTTTGGAAAGCAGTCCTGGAGGACCGGGAGGGAGAGATGCAGTGCAGCCTGTGATAGTGGCATCCCAGTTATACATGCACACGTCTAAAACCTCTGGGGCCTTAAATTTGTGAGTAATGAAAACACTCACTTTCTGATAATTCTATGATGATATTATTTTATTACAATCAGGGACACCAATTGGGCCCCCAACCATCTTATCTATTCAGTTTATGCCCAAGAGAAATGTCCCCACAACATATGAGTCTGTCTTGACTTAAATAAGCGCTCAGAAACATCAACAAAGCATGTGAACTCACTCAACCTCTTCTCAGTGCCTAGCAATAGGACTACACAAACTGCCCTCTGCCCATACACTCACGGCATCTATACCCCGCTGTCTGCCTGATGCCTGGCAACTGGCTTCAACGACACTGCCAGAGCTTCACTGAAGCAGACTGATGAGGCCCATTTCCTGAAGGCCTGAAAGAGGACTTTGTGTGAGGATGAGAGAGAGCACAGATGGGTCAAACCATGGGCAACTCTTTTGATGCCAATGAGCCAAATCACCCCAGGAAACAAGGAAGGATTTTATCAATAGCATCTGATCTGAGACTCAAGAGAGGATTCTGGTTTGTATTTTCTTCCCTAGTTCTCGTCCTCTAAGAGCTGGTTATGGGAGCTAAGTGATAGTTGGCAACCATTTGGCTATTCATTATGCACTTTAACATAAGCTATTTTTATTGGAGACAGAAGTGCTTCACAAAAAAGACCTCCCTGATAACACACATTTTACCTGTTTACTCAACCATGCTAAATATATACTGAAATAATCATTTTAATGTGGCTTCCTATCAGAACTGTTTCATTTGTACACCACTGGCAGGAGTGAACAGATTGTCTTGCCCATGATGTTTAGTCCAACCACCCATGAAGCTGCTGAAAAGGAATGAGGATCTGAGCCCAGTTTTTCAAACTAACCAGAGTGTTAAGGCAAGGAATCAGAATGGGTATTCAAAAAGGGAATCTTTGAGCTATAGTCGATTAATTGATAACTATTCAGTATTATTTGGTAAGAGAGCTTTTAACCATATTCATCTAAGGTTTTCCAGCAGTATCACAGCACAAAAACTAAAGACCCTAACTCAAGATTCAAATGAACATGCACTCTCTTCTAACTTTATGATTCATTTGGAAAACTGTGAAGGCTACATTATCACTAGGCCATGGGGGTAAAAAAAAAACCTTACAATAAACTAGATCTACAAAAGAAAGCGGCTAAAATAATTAGAGGGTACAATAGAGGGTAGAGGGTTCCTGTAAGCTTTCTGACTGGCCGGTGCAATCCTGCTCTGAAACCACACTGCAGATAAAAGACCACTGGCATTAGCTAGCAGAATAAAACCCCTGATTCACTAATGATCCTGACAACTTGACAATAGCTGCTTTAGAAGTGAACACATGAAGCAGGATCTGTTTTTCTCTCTCAAATTTTAATGACAAAATGTTTGTCAGAAACAAATGGATTCATTTTGGTCAAATCCAGGTTTAGTACAGGAGCTTAAGTGGTTCCGGGCACTAGGGTTCAGACTACTAACAAAACACTTACTTCTGCTTTGCTGCTTGTCTGTAATGCTTTTCAGCCCAGCCCAGAGGCACTGGCAGGCCATATATATATATATATATATATATATATATATATATATATATATATATATATATATATATACACACATATACATGTGTGTGTGCATGTACAGTGCCTTGCAAAAGTATTCACCCCCTTTGGCATTTTTCCTATTTTGTTGCATTACAACCTGTGGTTAAAATTGATTTTTATTTGGATTTCATGTAATGGACATACACAAAATAGTCCAAATTGGTGACATGAAATGAAAAAAATTACTTGTTTTAAAATTCAAAAATATGAAAAATGGATGCATGCATATGTATTCACCTCCTTTGCTATAAAGCCCCTAAATAAGATCTGGTGCAACCAATTACCTTCAGAAATCACATAATTAGTTCAATAAAAAAGTCCACCTGTGTGCAATCTAAGTGTCACATGATCTCAGTATATATACAGCTGTTCTGATAGGCCCCAGAGTCTGCAAAACCACTGAGCAAGGGGCACCGCCAAGAAAGCAGCACCATGCAGCCCAAGGAGCTATCCAAACAGGTCAGCTGTAGAGAAGTACAGATCAAGGTTGGGTTATAAAAAATATCCAAAACTGTTAACATCCCACGGTGCACCATTAAATCCATTATTAAAAAATGGTAAGAATATGGCACCACAACAAACCTGCCAAGAGAGGGCCACCCACCAAAACTCACAGACTAGGCAAGGAGGGCATTAACCATAAAAGCAACAAAGAGACCAAAGATAACCCTGAAGGAGCTGCAAAGCTCCACAGTAGAGATTGGAGTATCTGTCCAATTTAAGCCGTAAACACCACAGAGATGGGCTTTACAGAAGAGGGGCCAGAAAAAAAGCCATGGCTTAAAGAAAAAAAATAAGCAAACACGTTTGCTGTTCAACAAAAGGCATGTGGGAGACTCCCAAAACATATGGAAGAAGGATGAGACTAAAATATATATATTCTCAATACTCAATACTCAATATATATATATATACATACACACACATTGTCTATGTGTATGTTTATTGTGTATGTATAAATTATGAACACAGAGTTTTTTTAATGACTTTATTTTCTAGGGTAATTGTTTGATATGCTTTATTGCTTTCTATTGTTATTCCTTTAGAAAGTATCCTTTGGACGAACCTTGGCTAGAGTTGAAGTGATCATAACTCATTGCATTCCTATTAAAATGACAGAGAGTACCTTAAAAGAGTTTTAGATCTTAATCTCTTGAGGCTTTGTGCCTGTGATCCTCTGACCTGAATACATAATTATCTTTGTAAAAAAAAATAAAATAAAAAATTATATATATATATATATATATATATATATATATATATATATATATATATATATATATATATAAAATGTATAACTGCAAGCATCCTTAATTCTCATGACTTGCATCATTTCTTGAAAGAATTAAATTAGTATTTACATTTATACCAAGTGTGCATTACCAGCTGTAAATGTTTTTAAAATTTCTCCTTTTGGTGTATCAGTGCAACAGGGCAGAAACAGGAATACAGGCATAATAAATGCTGTAATCCCTATCAGTAACATTAATCGTCTACAAAGGATAAGACTCCCTTTGATGCTGCCAATAATTATACTTGAATCTTCAATTAAAAATTTAAAACCGTGATTTCAGAGGGAGATTATTTGGGGGCAATCCCATTCTTGAATCCCAGGTGTGTCATATAGTGTGGAGGAAAAAAAAACATACGGCATACTGTAGAGTGGTGCTTGAAAGTTTGTGAAATCTTCAGAATTTTCTACATTTCTGCATAAATAAGCCCTAAAACATCATCAGATTTTCAGACAAGTCCTAAAAGTAGATAAAGAGAATCCAATTACGTTGGTGGATTTTCTTACCAGATACATTTAGTTACACTTATTGCTGCGCAATACTGGATCATTTTCCTCAGTAAATAAATGACCAAATATAATATTTTTGTTTAATTTGTTTAATTGGGTTCTCTTTAGCTACTTTTAGGAAAATCTCATGATGTTTTAGGTCATATTATGCATAAATGTAGAAAATTCTAAAGGGTTCACAAACTTTCAAGCACCACTGTAGCTGGTAGAAAGGATAACACATAAATGTGGTGTTTGTCCAGTACAGACTGGTTGTTTGAACATAACACAACTGCTCTGGGAACTCACTATGACTGCTTAAAAATGAGAAGAAAAAAAAAAATTGTTTATATGAATATCTGAGGGATTTCACTAAAAATATTGATTTGCCAAACTGCCAAACCCTTTTCTTATTTAAAATGGATTTTCTTCCTGTGCCCACTGGAATCCTAAGAGAGATAGATTTCAGCACTGCAGCAATCATTTCAACTATGCAACACCTAAAAATTATATACTGTCAAAGATTCACACAACACTATTTAAAAATTGTGGACTACGCCTCAGGGCTCCCTTCCCATAGTTCTTCCTACAACTCACTGAGAGATGGGCTCCTGGTTTTTTTTTTTCCTGCCAGAGATAACTTTTGTTTCATGCATACCATAATCAAGGGATTTGACCACAGGTTATTACGACCATGTGGTGTGTACAAAATGAGGTCCAAGTCAGCAAGATGACAGATTTATTGTGTTATGATGTTTTTAATGACTTATGTTTCGTCCACACGGCCAGTGGTCGTATTTAGAGGTGGTCGGAACGTCTGAATAAGGGACTTTTCTCAGTGTACACGAATTGGCTCAGATATGTTGCATGATGAATATTGTCTTGTTTAAGCGAACAATCCCAAATAAGGTCTCAAGGCATGGTAGTGGGAAGCAGGTTTTGACAATCAGTGGGATATCCTCAAATATACCAATGGATTATAATCGTTATTAAAAATGACATAAACCTACACTAGCTAAAGATATAAATACACCAGATATACTGTATAATGTAGTATTGTATTACAGCACATATTATTGCGCTCTCTTAAGTGGATGTGAATGGTTAATATTCAGTTATTGCCATTAGTATAATCAACATAAACATATAAATAAAATATGTTTGCCATAAAAGCAAATTGCAGTCACATATTTGGGCTACAAAAAAAAAAAAAATCTCTCCCTGCAAGGAAATCCCAAAGTCAGTCAAATGCAAATTTATTTAGTTTCTAGAAAAGAAAAAAATATCAGTGCAGCAACACATCCAGCAAGTTGAGAAAAGATCATTAAAGAGTGCTTTTTAGTTATTATCTAAGTTGTTTTTTTGTATTTTTTTTAAAAGTAGAATGTTAAATTTTTTTGTGCATACCTTATTGCACACTGAGGCTAGGCTACAGCAAAGTAGAACCAATGTTAAATATGTAAACTGTAAACTGTGCTAAATAGTGGTGTCTGAAGTCAACACGCTATTATTGTTTAAACCATTTTAGGAAAATAGAAATAGATTCGTCACAGGACTTGGGAGCTTTTTCTTGAGAAGTCTGTCAGTCACTTTCAGTCAGACGTTTATACAAACTTTTTTTCCCCCATCTTTCTCTGTTTATTTACATTTAGTACAAAAGACATTTCTACCCGTTAGTGCTTTGCTTTTTTTTTTTTTAAAGATACTATAACATAAATAAACAATTTCAGTGTTCAAACATACAGTTCCAGTGTGACTGGACAGCTAACATATCCCACCAAGTTCCAGTTGGCAGTAGGAGGTTTCTTGTAGCAACAACTCAGTTTTTCAGGCTGCACTGTCTTCTCTTCTTTACAGAGCTTAGGATCATGTTCCTTCTCTTTTTAGCCCTATATTCTAAGTGAGGTTACCTTAACCAATCCTTTCTGATTTCTTTCTGAAGGGTCCGATTAATTTCCAAAATGATCGTAGCCTCCTTTTGGTCCTTTATTTATCAGCATCATATGAAAATGGAAAAAAATACAGTCCCCAGAATGCATGCGTAGTCCAGGGCATGGCATGCATCAGGCAGTCCTTTTTCTTGAGTCTGTATGGATACATCAGTGCATGAGCTTTTGGTAGTTTATTAAACTCATTAAAAAGCTGGACTGGTACCTACTGAGGTTAGCACTTAACCTCTACGGGAAAGCAAATATAAACATTCTGCTGTGCAAAACGATGCTGTGAACAGCTGAAGACTGTAAAATTCCCATTCGGTTTCTGATATTTTTTATATATTTAAAAAATAATATCTCTCTTAGTCAGCAAGTCTTCCACCCAAACTGTTCGTATACGTCCTCGTCTCAGCTCACCTGTCCTCGTTTTCATTTGCAGGTGAACACCTCCGTCCTCTCACTGCAGGTGTTGCATTTGACAAAGCAGCACCATTGAAACTTGCAGTTACACTGCCACACCTTGGTGTACTGGTGAGTGTTGTACCCTCGGCCACAGCACATGAGGTCGCAGCCATCTGTATGTGGCGATGTTCTGTTACATAAACGTCCCTGCGTCCCCACGCTGCCTGTCTTAGCGTCCTCCTCGCAATAGTTAGGTGAACGCTCGATGTAGACCAAATCTGTCTCCTCTGGTTTTTGATAGCCATGCATTTTCTTCACCTTGAGGAAGGTAGGCTGGCGTAGTCTACTGGCTCGAACTACCTCCACATGGACCGCTTTATTGTATTTGTCCTTCAGCACGTAGCCTATTTCTCTAAATTTTGGAAGGGTGGTCCAGCATGTCTTAGTGGTGCAAGAACCCGACACACCATGGCATTTACACTCCAGCTTCATCCGCTCTTCTAGCACCTGAGGAAAACGATGTAAACAGGAGGTTACTATACAGCAATCGGAAAATAGCATTAAACAGTATTGAGCTTATGATAAGATCATGTTGTTGATTTTTATGAGTAACTGCACATGCAGTATTAAAGATAGAGGGCATGTCTGCAGGACAATATATACCCAAACAAATATCTCAATTATATAGACTACCGTGTAATTTTACTCAAAGAGATTGTCTTAAGCATATGCCATAGTAGTTGATTCATTGTATTCCTAGTTAATTAGATCTACAATATCAGTGTCATTATTATTGATAATAAAGTGCATGGGAACGTTACGAAGTGTTTATGTAAGATATTATAAATGTGTCATGTAGACCACAACATAACACATTAATGAAACCTTCATTTAGTAATCTGCTGGCATACCAAAGACTTTGTATGACTGAAAGAAATATATAAAATTCCTGTTAATAAATAAATAAATAACAAAAATCCGCATGTACTTAGCCATAATACATTATTTTGTTCCTCATTCTACCTCTGTGAAGACCACATGTAAGGACAGGAAAAGTAAATATGAGTCATTTACCAAGACTGTGGGTCATTCAAGTGTCATCGCATGTCTTTTACCTGGTTATATTTGTATTCCATTTGATATTGTTTGCATAAAAATAAAAATACCAATAATACTAATCTATTGATTCATGCCTCATAGTAATCCAAACTTGTCCCCATTACTACCTGTATGTATAAAGTCTTACAGCAAAACTGTATAAAATGTTGTTGTTGGGTTTTTTTTTTAAAAAATTGGCAGGGCTTGTTTGGATTTAACCTCCATCGTCAGTGTCTTCTAAAAAAAAAAGAACATCTTTATTCAGCTTGTTTTCACCACTCTTGATGTTGACTCCACATCAGTCCTTTTTCATTAATCCCGGCATGGCTGTACACACTTGAGAGAATACGTTTACATTTAGTGGGATGATGTACACCAGTTTTGCCCAAAGTTCTTCAAAGCTAGCTCAAACCACACACACACGTCTGATAGCAATTGAAATTCCAGAGAAGCAGCAGTGCTCCTGCTCGTTGCAGAGTCACGTGGTAAATTAAAATCCTCCCGACCTCCCGTCCCACTCCGTCATGCCACCAGTCAACTATTACCATGATGGCTTCTTTATAAAAGTCAGGGGAAAAACCTTGATGCAGTGAAGCGAATACTGTGTTTTCAGTGCAGCAGAAAGAGGCTCACAATAATATCCTGTTACTGACTTTACACTTCATGATTCCATGCAATGGACTGGAGGGGGACTGGCGGGGCTCCATCTGGCAACCGCACACTGGGCTCCGCTCGGCTCAGCCTGGCTCATCCAGCACACACAATAAAGAGCTGCGTTATTAATTAGATCCATTTGCCACCAGAGTGCACTCTGAAGCAGAAGAGCTGTGCTGTTAGGGTGCATGTTATTTTATGTTCTTGGATGACTAATAACAAACAAACATGGCCAAGAGGAGCAGCGCCAAGCCAAACCAGTGCTGGAATCAGGAGGATGCCACAAGATGGTGGAGGGAAAACGCACAGTAATTGGCTAAAGGAAAACAAGCTGTCAAAAATGTTTTGACTGTTACTTATCAGCCAGAGCGTCTCCAAAATCACACCCTGTAAGTCTTTGTGTGGGGTGCTGCATCTTTTTGCTGGCATGTTTTTGCTGGTTGTATGTAATTCACCTCGAACACTTGTTCTATCAGGCCTGACACAAACAAACTATACCGCATATACACTCCAGTGTGCACACAAAGTGCTTAGAGTGCTTTTCAGACCATTTACCAAGCAGATAATATAAAGATTGGTTAATTATTGGTTAATTATGATACAGCCTTAGCATACAGCTGCAACAAATCTATGGACAACACCACTACCATAACTATGCACATCGCTCTCACACATCTAGAGGAAAACGTTGGCATTTAACATTCCACCATGAAGCTTAAAGATCTTGGGCTGAACATCCCTATGTGCAACTGGATCATGGACTTCCTGACAAGTAGACCCCAAGTGGTGATAATAGGTAAGTTAACCTCCTCCACACAGCCCCCTCTTGTACACCCTATTGACACATGACTGCAAATACATCTCCAATGTAATTTTTAACTTTGCTGATGATACAACCATCCTTGGTCTCATCACTAATGGTTATGAGACAGCCTATCAGGAGATCAGAGCTCTATCAGAATGGTGTCATGGCATTGACCTCCCTCTTAATGCCAGGAAAACAAAGGAAATGATAGTGGACTACAGGAAGCTGCAGGTGTAAGTGCATAACCCCATACACATCGACAGAGCTGTCACTGAAAGAGTCAGAAACTTTAATTCCCTCGGTGTTCACATCACCGATGACCTGATCATAAGGTCTGCCTGCCAGAGTCTCTGTAGTCATGATATTGAGGTGTTTGGACCCTAACATCCTCAGCAAATTCTGTTGGTGTGCTACAGAGAGCATCCTGACTGACTGCATCACTGTATGTTATGGTATGTTATGGTATGGTATGGCATGGCAGTTGCTCCACCGACAACCACAAGGGCTCGCCAGACAGTGGTGAAAACAGCAAATGGCAACAGGCACCCAGCAATACAGGACATCTACCGGACTTGGTGCCTGAAGAAAGCTGACAAAATCACTTTAGACAGCAGTTATCCAGCACTGTTAAAAATCAGTTTGTACCCATGCACAATTAGGCCCCTAAACAGCCTGTGGGCCAGTTCATTTCCATTCCAAAAATCACTGTATCACTTTACATACTGTACATTCTCCAGTGTCACTTTACAATTGTTCAGTTTGCACAGTGCAATACTTTGTATTCTGTATTTTAATATGTATTTTCTCATCTCTCTTCTCCACTTATGCCTATTATATATTGTTTATTGTACTCTTTTTGTACTTATTTTATTCTATTTGTATCATTTTTAAGTTCTTGTGTATACATATGTTTTATTATAAGCAATTTACCTAAGCCTCACCATAAGCATTTAAAAAATATATATGCCTTTACATACTGTGCAAATGATAAATAAACATGAATTGTTTTAAGCATCATAATGACCTACTGGTTAGAACAGGACATTCACTCACATGATGCAAGCAAGGCCATACCTGGTGCCGTTACATTCCTAGTAACTAAAGAATCAAAACAAATAAGAATAGTGTTAAAGCCTGAACAGGTGCTTTTTTGAATTACCTTTCTTCCTGCTTCATTGTTGTGCAGGTTCATCAGGCGGCGGGCGTTTTTTTTAATCTCCCGAGCATCCACAAACCTCCGGGAGAATTCGATGCCATGTTTGATGTCAGCGGAGCAGCCTCCCCACTTCCAGCCCTCCTCTTGGTTGTAGTAGCCCTGTTTCTCACGATCGCAGCCACAATGGCTCATGTTGCCTTGGCTACATGCCGCTGTCACCGCATGGGCCACACCGGCAGCTGTGATGGCATAGGTGAATGCAGCCTCCTTGCTGCCTGGGGAAAGAGAGATTAGCCTGTGATATCTGCTCCACTCATTAACACTGTACAGTATGTCAATAATCACTGAATGTTTTACGTTTTATTATAACTATGCAACTGCACTGTTTCTTGCTCTGGACTGGGCAAATGTCCATTGTTCATATGATCTATATGTTTGATTGTTTTACTGTATTGTTATCTTTTACTGTGAGGCATCCTTGAGCTCTGGAAAGGCGCTATACAAATTCAACATATGAGGAAGAAGGCTGGAAAAATCACTCTGGACCCCACTCACCCTGCCCACTACCTTTTTGAACTGTTGCCGTCTGGCCGACGATTCAGAGCTCTGAGCACCGAAACCATCAGGTTCAGGAACAGTGTTTTCTCCCAGGCTATCCATCTCATGAACAGTTAAATTGCCCCACTGAGCAATAATTATGTGCAATACACAGTTTAGTCTTTTTATATTTCTCCAACACATCCAACATCCTCTGCCATTATATTACATTCCCTTGCACTGCATATAAGAGATTTATATTAGATTTGCACTACGTGTATATATATACTTTATTTTCTATTCAATTATTATTATTATTATTATTATTATTATTATTATTTTGTCTATGTCCTGTTGCTGATTTGTATTGTTGTGCACTAGAAGCTCTTGTCACCAAGACAAATTCCTTGTATGTGTAAGCATACTTAGCAATAAAGCTGATTCTGATTAAGGATGTCCTTATTTAAAAAAGTAAAATTGTTAGATGATTGCTATTAAGAATTTGTTATTTGTTCTTGTTTTTTTAGATTTCACATCAAAAATCGTTCAAGTCAAAATGATCTTTTCAATAAACTAATATTTGAAATCAAATACATTGTGGCCTAACAAACAGCCTGCTTAAGCACCAACCCATGGCATACTGACAGTGCAAGAAAGTAGTGCAGGTGCTGTCCAATGTGCTGAATTCCTCAAGCAAAGCACCTTGTAAGCTGGCCACATGAAAGATGGAAAGGTCCACAGGCCTCTTTGTCTCCAAAGATGACTATAGACTTTCTAATGGTACACATATTGTATGACAATCAGAGCCCTGTGTTCATGCTAACTCTATGTACAAGCCAGTAAAACAAAAAAGATCACATTATATAGAAGAAAATAATTTACGTATAGCATGTAGCATACACATGTAAAAACCTATCAGCCTTTTCTTTTGTCAGTGTTTTAAATTCGTGTGGATTAGAAACCTAGACGATACCCAGTCCTCGCTAGAATGGGTGACGATTCTTTTCTTCTCCTGTCCTCTTTTATCTTTGTTTTTTTTGGTTGTTGTTTTTTTTTTCTCCTTGAGTGTCTGACACAACCAGACACTGACTCACAACCAACTACTCACTGTTGTTCTGGTTACAATTCCAACCCTGTACTTGTGGTAACCTAAACAAACCTATACTCACACACTTACACCCGCACACACACAGTCACACACACACACACACGCACACACACACATGCACACACACATATCCCGCTAAACATTTATTCAAACAGCTCACCACATATACAGTGCCAGCATAATGGTAAAAACACATGCATATTCTGCAGTCATACAAGCACACGGGAAATTATGGAGCATCAGTGGGTTGTCACCCCCTGTTGGGTCTGGAACTGCTGAAGCTGGTAATGAGAGCATATTACAGCTGTGTACAGAGAGAGGGAGAGAGACAGAAGTCCCTGTGTTTGTTCTGTAGCCTCGGCCAGGATAGACTACTTACTTTCCATATATCACTGTAGTCAAGTGAACAAATAAGTACACAGTGAAATAAATGGGTTTTTTTTTTGTTTTTTTGTTTTTTACATATTTGGACAAGCAAACATTTGATCCTCTTTGAAACAGTGCCTATAATAAAGGTGATACACTATCAAATGACACATAAAATTTACATTTTGTAGTAATTTTCACAATTTAAATGAACATAAAAACTGATCAGTCACATGGAAAAAGTAAGTACACCCCTACATTTATCACACCTTCAAATCCATAAAATTAGAATCAGGTGTTGAAGATTGGGTGCCAGTGATTAGAACCTGCTTATGGAGTGCAGGTGGAACTTGTCTTACTTATACCCCTCTCATATCTATTGTCTGGCGTTCCCTTTGTTATTGAGGTGTGTGGTGTCATCATGCCAAGTTCAGGAAAAAAAAGTTGTGGATGCCTATGAGTCTGACAAGTGATTTAAAAACAACTAAACATTATCTGAAATACATCATTCCACTTTAAGTAAAATAATCTATAAGTGGCTCAGATTTCAAATGACTACCAATTTGTCCAGGACTGGACGTCCCAGCAAATTCAGCCCAAGAGCAGACCATCTGATGCAAAAAGAAGTCTCCGAGAGCACCAAAATTTCATCACAGGATCTGCTAGTAAGTCTTGAAACTGTTGGTGTCAAAGTGCATGCTTCTACAATCAGAAAAACTTTACACAAATTTGACCTGCATGTGAGGCGTGCCAGAAAAAAACGCCTTTGCAAGACTACAGTTTGCCAATGAGCATATAGGCAAGAGAGTGGTCAAAATTTCCAGGAAGCCTGGTGGACAATTATGCAAAATACCTACAAGAAGTTATTTCTATTAAAGGGGGCAAGTCTAAATTCTGAGGCCAAGTGTGTGCTTATTCTTCTCCACAGAAGAATATCACATCTATTCATATTTCTGTTGAATAAATGATTGAAAAAGCTAATTTTCTTTGTGGATTTGTTCAAGTATATCAACTTTATTAATAGGCACCGTTTCCAAGATGATCAAATGTTTGCTTGTCCAAATATGTAAAAAAAAAGCCAACAATTTTCATAGGGTGTACTAATTTTTTCACATGACTGCATATATATATAAAGGAGTTTAATTCTGCTCTTTTGGAAACTGCAGCGTTAAGAATTTCAGTAATCTTTCTCTGTTGCAGTCATAATGATTTTATGCAGTGTTTTAATCTGTTTATGCACAGACTATTAGATTTTTCATCAGCACAAGATAATAGGAAAAATGTAAAAGGGGTATGTATTGCTGAATTAGGTTTCTCCATCTGCCTCTCACTTTCTCCCCTTCCCCATTCTGCAGTAGTGTGATTCCTGACATCCAGAAGTTTAAAAAAAAAAAAAAAAAAAAAAAAAAAAAACACACACACACAAAAAGGATGTGAAGAGTCCAGCTCCAATGCTGTGACTCTGTTCCAGGAGGAACCACCCTGGGATAGCCTTGTGCTATGCCAGTGGAAAACTGGACAGACCAGAAAAACCTCAATGGACTTGGAGCAGTCCAGGGAGAATAACACAGCATTATTAAACCACGTGGCTTAAAGGGTTCAGTGGCAAGTGTCTGTGACAAGAGTCCAAGACGAGTAGGAGAAAGGAAAGATCCTTCAGATCCTTTCTCCTCACTCTGACCTATAGATAGGTTCAATTGACCTCCTATGGAAAAGATAGACATGTCTCCGTGACATTTGGCTCGGACGCAGCAAACTACAAACTCTGTATGAAACAGCAGATCAGATTTACAACCATAGAGAGAACAATACAGTACTAAAACACACGGTCTTTCTTTCTCCAGGATGCATTCTGTGGTTCTCCAATGTAGAAGCGTACAGTTCATTCAAACTTCTAAAAATTAAGACATTTAAGGACACTGCTTTGACCAAGAGAGCACTATAACATCATAGCACACAGAGCCTCCATGTTCCTTTTTAATGTAATCCACAGTGACAAAGTAATTATACTGGGCTTTTGCAATGTAGCTATAATTGAGGGCTGTTGTGGGTTTTTTTTTTTTTTGGAAGGTTTCAGGAGAGTCACTCAGAACTTCTTCTTCCCCATTAGGCCATCTCAGTACCTGTTGAATTTGGCAGAGTATACAACTGCTGAAAAATGACCTGAGAAAGCTGCACCATGATCTTTTTCTCCGCCTCAAAGTTATGTCTGGGAGAGCACTGGAGCACTTTGTGGTAACACATATTAGTCAGAAAAACAGGGATATTACACACTTGCACCTTGAGGCTTGGGCACACTTAGCAATGTATGCAGTAAACGCCTACAGGGTTCAAGTGTTGATCTACAGGCAACTCCCAGTGACTACACTGTGCCTTGCCCTCCCTAGGTCTGAGGTTTCTCAAATGTTTATTCATCACTGAAGTATTTGCCTCTATGTGTCTGCATGTAGTTAATGTTGCACCACTTCCACCACTTACTCAGACAAGGTGCCTGTTGATGGTTGAATAAATAAAGAGAAAAAAAGTGGCACCCACTGGTGGTTGCAGGGTGCTGCAGGACTGGAGTCAGCAAGGTTAACATAAAGCTTCAGGAATTTTACAAAACAAATCCATTAAAAGCCATACTCACAAACATACTCATAATAAGCAATTATATAAGGACTCAGCAAAATGATGTCTCAATTGCTAATGCAGGATTGCATGGAATAAGCCATTGGTGCTTGCTCCAGCAGAAGCAAAACTAAGTCCTGCTTTGTATATCAACGATAGAGAAACTGATTAATGTATTGTGCCTTTGGTTTTCCATTCGGCTTAATGCCACACTGCCGTGAACATGTGTTCCCATCAAATTATTGACAATGTTGTGGTTCATGAGTTTTATAGTTAGAGGAGGCAGCGATGCCTTCTTACTGGGCAAAAAATTCTGTAGTTTTACCAGAGGATCATGCTTTATAACATGTTATGTGTACGAAGGTGTATATACTCAGAAAGTAATTCAGTATGTTACTCAGTGCTTATGCATGTACATCGTTAATCAGATGAGCCTTAAAAAAAACCACTGCTATTATATTCAGTCAACTCAAATTCACCATATTTTACAGGGCCTTGTTTATGCAACCAAGACAATAATTAGACATTAATAACAGACAGGAGTCCAATGTAGACTTAGCTGAATTCAGGATTGAGAGTGAGTTCATGAAAAATTACAGTACTATATGAGCCTGCGGTTAACGATTTCAAAGTAATAAATAATGGAATTTTAAAATGGCTGTATTACATTAGTTTGTCCCCTTTCACATTTGAATGCGCTTGAATTGTATTATCTTGCCCAGCAGGTACTAAAAGATCAAATACAAAGATTACATCTGATTTTTTAGAACATATGAAAATACAACAGGATATATATATTCAAAGTAAATGTGATAAGGTGGGAAAGACTAATAGGAATTCAGCCAGCTTCTCGCTCTCCAATCAATGCAGTGTATTCATCGCATTATGTGAAGCTGAGCAATCTGATCTCCTAACATCCTGTTTCAACACCTCCACTGTCCAGGCCAACAGAGGCACGCAGATCGGCCTGATAACACAGCCTACTCACCCTTCCCACTATCTGTGCTTCCATCCATCCATCTGTCTCTCCATTTGTCCTTCCAAAGTTCCAGTCACGCCTACATTGGCCGAGCCACCAGAGACGGATACAGATTAGACTGATAATACTTCCTACCTAGTCATCCATCTAACTGTCCATTTGGCTACCAGGCTCTGTTGGCTAACAGGGATGGGGCAGGGAGGGGAGGTTTACCAGGGGAAACTGTGCTGCATCAGCATACACTCCTTTGAACAAAGGATGTGCAAAGGTATTGGAATATCATAATACAATATAATATTATATCATGTCACATCATATCATATCAGTGCTGTGTGGTTTTATTTCAAACAAAATGTGAAGATTAAAACACACACTCTCTCTCAGTCAGACAGGCACTCAGAACACAAAAGAGTGAAAACGTACTATATATGGCCAAAGGTTTGTGGACAACTGACCATCACACCAATTTGTGCATGTTGAACATTCCGTTCCTGATTTAATCATCCTTTGCTGTTACAATAATCTCCACTCTTTTGGGAAGGCTTTCCACTAGATTTTGGAGTGTGGCTGTGGGGATTTTTACTCATTCAGCCACAAGATCATTAATGAGGTTAAACACTGATGTTGTGTGAGATGGTCTGGGGTGCAGTTCATCCCAAAGGTGTTCAGTGGAGTTGAGGTCAGGGCTCTGTACAAGACACATGAGTTCCTCCACTCTCACCTTGGCAACCCATGTCTTCATGGAGCTCGCTTTGTACCACTTTGTCATGCTGGAACATGTTTGGTCCCCTTATTTCTAGTGTAGAAAAACTGTAATGCTACAGCATACAAAGACATCCTATACAACTGTGTGTCTTCTTTCCCTTATTATTTCACATATAATCCCACATCTGCAAATTCTCACTGGAGACATTTCAAATTTCCAAGTTTTATATACACAAGCAGAATTCAAAATATCAGTATTGGCATTGGTATACTAATCTTGGTGTTACTTGGTACTGAATTGAATAGTGATCACCCATCCCTTGTGAGAACGTATACACTTGATCACAAACAACTGTATAACAATAACTTTTCTTCTTTGTATCAATGAAATATCTGGATATTTATACTGCAAAACTCCAGTAAATTAGAAAGATGGTGTGAGTCTTAGAACAGCTTGTCTAGAGCTGGTGAAAAGGAAAGAAGGGTCAAGCGGTACTTCTTTATAAGAAAGCATTTGTGGTGGTCAGTACTAAAATGAGAGAGGAATTGTATTCCTTTTATTCCGAATTTCCAGAGGACAAAATAATAATTTAGTGGCATTACAAATGTCTTCTTTTAATGGTATGCAATTCAGTATTTATTATGGTACAACAAGGGTAGCTATGAGGAAATTGTTATAGGAAGACAACTGAACAAGGTGGGAAATATACTGTATGTGTTGGAAATACAGTGTATGTGTCTCATTTATTACAGCATGCATGTAATGCTGTAAGCCAAACTATTCTTGTCTCTCACTCTCTTGTGCTCTCTATCAGTATTTCTCTCCTTTATTTTTCACCACCTTTTCATCTATGTTTATTAGTTCTGAGTGGAGCCAATGCCGAGTAAGAAATTCCAAGCTTCTTATCCCTTTTTCACATTTATCCTTACCTCTTTCTTTAGTACTTTCTCGATACAATTCTATACAACTCAATGTCTTTTGACTCCATAACCAGGAATTTAAATTTCTGGTACTTGTTTGGCCCCAACACCTGTTGATGAACACAGTTGACTATCTCTAAGTGAATGAGAATTGTAAGGAAGCTGTACATTAACAAGAACTATATCTAAGCCAATCCTGGGAACAATGCACACACCAGTCTCCTGCAGATGCCGGTCAATCTCAGTGCACCATTCACATACTCATTCACATCTACAGGCAATTTAGCTGTGAAGCGGCAATGCTACCCAATGCACCACCACGCTGCCTTCTTTTGACATATTTTTTTGACAAACCTTGTGGATCAAATGGCAGAATTATCAGATATAATTGTATAATTTCCAGGTCTCGATAAGTCTATATAATAGACAGTAAAAGCTGTATGTCCCGTCCCCCCCGTTGCATAGATAATGGTGGAAAGTATAGTTTGAGCATTAAACCCAGACAACTTGAATTTGAAGACAATGTCACAGATCCTTACCAGAATATGTGATGTCAGTGATGTGATTTATTTGAATTTTAGAGCTTCCAGGAAAAGTTTGTGCATTCACAAAGTCCCATGGTCTAAGTGGGCCACTATTAAAAGGCATTATATATAACTGTAGGCACTAAAGACAATAATGTTCCTCATATTATTGACAGGCCCTCCCAACTGAGTGACATCACAATTCAATTGAAAAGAAACCAAAGTTTGTTGAACGACATTTCTTGAGTTTTTCCACTTACACTACGAGTCAGTAAAGGCATAAATTAAACCAGATGGGTAGGATTTCTAGCATGAGAGAGATGATCTCTCTTGTTACTTGCAACAAACAGGAATTTGCATTGAAGTTCAGATTTTGCGAAGCAAGAATTTTCAGGTTCTGTGAAAATTTCTTTTTCGACACATACTTTCAGGATATCCATTTGCATCAAAGGAAAATCAGTTCTTTTCTATTCTTTCAAAATACATGTTATGGACAAAATAAGTATGATCTCAAGGGCAGAAAATGCAGTATAAAATGCTAGTTAATATTAATAAACTGTGTTCTCAGAAAAAGAGTGTACAATTTAACACTATTTAGAATTCAGTCAGCAACCTTGTAAATCGTTGTGTAATTTGCTTCCAGTGGAAATAAACAAATAAAGTAATAAATTAATTAATGAATCTATCTAATAGTTACATTGTGCATTGCGGTAGCCGCATGAAAAATAGCTACTATCCCCTGGCTGCTCCTTCTCCTTAATCACCTGTTTTTTACTGTTATGGACTCCACAGGACTCCATAAAACATATTCATACCCTGTGATTGACACATGCACTTTGCAAACATTTCTTTACACGTGTGGATGTGTATTTTGGTTAACGATTCTCTGGATTTTCCATTTTGCTCTGTTTACCTGGTTTTTGTATTGTACTAGCTATTTGACTTTATCTAGTCATCTTAACCTCATCAGAATGTAGCAATTTGCCCACTGAAATGGCAAGGATCTCTGCTTTACACTTTCAAGCTACTTTTTAGTTCAGTTTTGTTTTGTTTCCTTCCAGGGCTGTTTTCAGGTTTGAGTTACGTAGTTGAGTAGTGAGGAGTTAATACAGTAAACTGCAGATATACACACTACTTGTACAGTAGAACGGGAGTAGTACACAGGTTGGAGTTTGCTGAAAACAGAGGTGTATCTCAGTTACACTCGATTCTGACATTGAACTTTACTGCGTCAGAGCAGTCCAGCGCCACTGTCTTACAGTTTAATGTAACCACAATATTTAACGCTGAAATGTATGGCTTTGGCTGAATGCACTCAAAAGACAATGGGAATGCCATTCAAGGGCAATATTAAAATACATAAATATGATACTATTAATTAATTTTCCACGGAGAAGATCATTACTCGTCTTGAAGACTGAATTATAACAACTCAAGTTATGAACTACACTTTCTCTCAAAAACATGGTGGATTAGCTATGCTAACTTGTTCCTGTGTGTGTGTGTGTGTGTGTGGGGGGGGGGGGGGGGGCATGTGCTGGTTTCCCATCCAGGTTGTATGTAGGCCCAGTGTCCACACCACAACCTTGACCAGGATAAAGCACTGAAGATGAAGGAAACACTTACTTTAAAGTGAGCTGTCATCAGAGCTGACAAGTGCTTGTTTAGCTTATCCTTCAAAACAAAGTCTATCCATCCATTTTCTGTACTGCTTATACTACACAGGGTCACAGGCAGCCTGGAACTTCTGTATCCCAGGAGACACTGGACACACCCTGGTTGGGGTGCCAACCCATCACAGGGCACAATCACTTACACACGTTCACACACCCTTTCACGTGCTACGGACAATTTGGAAACGCCTACAAGTCTTGGACTGGGGAGGAAAGTGGAGTACCTGGAGGAAACCCCTAAAACACAAGGAGAACATGCAAGCTCTGCACATGGGCAAGAGGTGCAAGGCAACCATGCCCCAATATAAACCAACATCACATTTTCTTTAGAGGACAGCCTTTGCGAATTTGCAAAACACTGGCATTATTTTTACTTCAACAACTCAAAATACTGAACAATAAGCATGGTAAAGTAGCTTACACCTGGCTTTCCATGTTCTTATCTTCTTATTATAATTGTATTAGCCTTTCTTTTTTCCCCGGGTACTCCAGTTTCCTCCCCCAGTCCAAAGACATGCATGGTAGGCAGACTGGCGTTTCCAAAGTGTCTGTAGTGTATGAATGGATGTGTGAATGTGTATGTGATTGTGCCCTGCGATGGATTGGCACCCTGTCCAGGGTGTACCCCGCCTTGTGCCCGATGCTCCCTGGGATAGGCTCCAGGTTCCCCGCGACCCTGAGAAGGATAAGCGGTATAGAAGATGGATGGATGGATGGATGGATGGATAGCCTTTCTTTTTGTTTGTTTATCTTCTTTTCATGTTCATGTTCGCTACATCATGCGTAGCAGAGTGGAAAATTTCTAGATGCTGTCCAGAAACCCTGTCTCTGTCACCTCTACTGAAGAAAAAACTGGCATCCTCAGAGATGTGAACAACACACAGTTAATGTGAATGGGCTTCCCTGAAATTCAACCTATGCAGCTGTGTATACTGACTCTGAACACTAAAGAACGTTACCTATGTAAATACTGACATAACTTTTGAACTTAAGGTCAGTTGAGTTTGATCTGACCAATTTCACTAGCCAAAGCAGTATAGATTAAGAAGACATGGCAATGCACTGCCCATATTAAAGCTCCAGACTCTGAGATAACACACACAGTTATGAGTAAACAGTATACAAAAACCATTCCAGTGACATTCCAAAACCTCTTTTGGACCGAGATCTTTTGTTTTCTGTAAGCATAATATCCATGTGCTTGATAAAATCCCAAAACTGTTTAAGGTAGAAAGGCTCATCCACCTGCCCTTCCACTGGCCTTGCGGTGAAGTGAGTAAGGGCGGTACAAGTTTGTACTGAAGCAATTTTTCTCTGAGCTCAGTGACAAACTCCATTCACATGGATACACTGAATCACCAGGATGACAGAATGGTAAATGCAAAAGGGTTTTTGAGTACTTTTCTCTTTCAACACCTCTGTTGTGTAGTGGAGATTGGAAAAGCCTTTATGTTAGTCCCATTTCAAACACATGATTATGGGGTCTTTTTCATAGTTATGCAATGACACTTGCAACATACAAAGAGTAGAGGTTTATTGAAATTTAATTCGTACTTACTTCAAAACATTTCCCTTTTCATTTTAAGTTGCTTGGCTACCTGCTGTGAAGTTAAATCCCAATCATTTTTCTATGATATGATTTCTATAAACTTTCACTATCTATAGCGTTTCCATTTTCCGCTTTAAAAAAAAAAATGTATCAGTTATGCTTTTCAATAGGATATAGAGAGTCTTAGCCACTATTTTCCTTCCACAGATATGTATATTTCCCGGGTAATACTGAAATGAGGATCAGATTACCTGACCATTTTTCTGAAACAGAATCTTTCCTTGAATGAAATCTCAAGGGGCTTAGTAATATCCCAATAACCCAGCTATTAATGTGTGCTGCACTGGAAAGTCAAACTAAAATGGCCAGAGATTGTCCAAGCTTACTGAGACTGGCCAAGCAGAGAGCGAATCAGCTTTGTGGTTATGTGACCTTTAACTCTTTGAGTTACAACACTATCCATTCAAGGAAAATTGTTGGATAGGAATAGGAACACTTACAGTATATAATAAAAATAAGGAAACTGGAATGAGAAGGAATTATTTTCTTGAACTCAAACTTGAAGCATGTTTCTAGAAGGATATTTTCAATCAGTGTCACAGTAACATCTTGGATCTATCAGACCCAAGTCAACACAAGAGTAAATGTGAAGAAACCCACTGAAGTCATTATAAACAATTTTATCTCAGCTGTAAAATTATTTGTATGGTTAAGAGGCTTAAAAACTCAGTAGATAAAAACTGTGTTTTTTGGACATGCTAGACATTTGAATTTCTCTCAAACCTCTAATAAAACTCTCTCTCTCTCTCTCTCTCTCTCTCTCTCTCTCTCTCTCTGTCTCTCTCTCTCTCTCAAAATAGTGAAAAGTACAGGCGAAAGTCAAATGAGTACTAAACAGCTTATTAGTGAAAACTCAGTTTAATTCAGTTTTATTTGGATAGTGCTTTTATCAATGGACATTGTCCCAAAACAGCTTTACAGAAATATATAAATTCAGGATATATGATTTTGAATCTATGATTTTCATCCCTAATGAGCAAGCCAAAGGCAATGGTGGCAAGAAAAAACTCCCTGTGACAATATTTATATAGTTTACTAGTGGGATTTGATAGTTTACTATCACAATATTGCATTTAAAAATGATTACTACATGTTGGCCTGTGCATGGTATTTAAATAAAATTGAACCTCCAGTCCAGCTCCTATCCCTCTTCACAGGTCACCTGATTACTAATGTAACTCACCTGTTTGCTATCACGCTACTCCCTTTAAATAACCCAAACTCTCCAAGCATCCAAGCTTTTGTTATTTGCCTATTTTTCAATTAAACTCAATTCAATTTTATTTGCACAGTCCTTTTAACAATGAACATTGTCACAAATATATATATATACATATATATATATATATATATATATATATATATATATATATAAATATATATATAGATATAGAAATATATCAATTCCAGATCAAGCCAGCCATTTTCTGTACCGCTTATCCTACACAGGGTTGCGGGGGGCCTGGGGCCTATCCCAAGAGACTCGGGGAACACCGCAGGGGACACCCTGGACGGAGTGCCGACCCATTGCAGGGCACAATCGCACACATACACTACAGACAATTTAGAGATGCCACTCAGCCTACAATGCATGTCTTTGGACTGGGGGAGGAAACCGGAGAAACCCCGAAGCATTTAAAGAACATGCAATGTCGATGCACACAGGTCCTGATTAGTGTTTGACCATAACCTGCTTCTCATTCATCCAGTTAATCTGATTGCTTGACCATTGCCTGCCTCATGCTTCTGAGTATTGATTGGCCCTTTTGTTTGTTTGCTAAAGTGGTTTTAATAAAGGGTCCATCTGTCTGCATCACGACACATATTTTCTAATGTTTTGCCATGTGACATTAAAATATGTGCAATCAATTGCTGGCATTTAACCTTAGACGAAAAAGCACTTCTAGCCCTAATAAATAAATGTTAGACTTTGTATCAAAGAACAAACAGACTAACCAAAATACAAATTTCCTCTAACAATCTTTAACAATCTATATTAAAAAAAAACACACCACCAATTTTTTTTTTTTTTAAACTACGGCTGAACAGAAGTAAATTATAGCTATGAGCCTGGCAGTTATATTACAATTGCAATGAACATATTTGTCAACTGAAGCAACAGCTCTGCACGCCATTTTGATAAGTGACAATAGTTTAAAATGTCTACGATAACAATATTTTCCTGATTAATTATTATATTTCAGCGTTTAACTCATGTAATTTTGGCCCATGTTCATTATTATGTCTACTGCTAGTAATTTGTTTTTAAAGCATATTACAAAACTACAACGATTTATGTGCAGCAAATTAAACAAATACTTCTAATTCTGATTAGATAAGTAATATAAAAATAACAAATCATGTAATATATTTATTTAACGATAAGTACACCTGCATATTAGCCATATTAGCTTTTTTTAAAACTGTTAAAAAAGTGACTTTGTGCAAAAATAAAACATAGAGCACGATATTTATATCTTTAACAATGCAAAGGATTTCAACTTTCAATCTCATCTTATTTTAACACCAACAAAGCATTCTTAAAAGGAGAAATGGAGGAATACAGTGTATCCGGAAAGTATTCACAGCTCTTCATTTTTTTCCACATTTTGTTATGTTACAGCTTTATTCCAAAATGGATAAAATTCATTATTTTCCTCAAAATTCTACAAACAATACCTCATAATGACAATGTGTAAGAAGTTTGTTTGAAATCTTTGCAAATTGATTAAAAATAAAAAACAAAAAAAGCACATGTACATAAGTATTCACAGCCTTTGCTCAATACTTTGTTGAAGCACCTTTGGCACCAATTACAGCCTCAAGTGAGAATGATGCTACAAGCTTGTCACACCTATTTTTGGGAAGTTTCTCCCATTCTTCTTTGCAGAACCTCTCAAGCTCCATCAGGTTGGATGGGGAGCGTCAGTGCACAGCCATTTTCAGATCTCTCCAGAGATGTTCAATTGGGTTCAAGTCTGGGCTCTGAGTTCAATCTTTGTTTCATCAGACCAGAGAATTTTGTTTCTCATGGTCTGAGAGTCCTTCAGGTGCCTTTTGGCAAACTCCAGGCAGGCTGTGGCTTCTGTCTGGCCACTCTACCATTCAGGCCTGATTGATGGAGACAGACGCAAAGACGGTTGTTCTTCTGGAAGGTTCTCTTCTCTCCACGGAGACACGCTGGAGCTCTGTCAGAGTGACCATCGGGTTTTTGGTCACCTCCCTGACTAAGGCCCTTCTCCCTCGATCGCTCAGTCTGGCTGGGTGGCCAGCTCTAAGAAGAGTCCTGCTGGTTCCAACCTTCTTCCATTCACGGATGATGGAGGCCACTGTGCTCATTGGGATCTTCAATGCTGCAGAAATGTTTCTGTACCCTTCCCCAGATCTGTGCCTCGATACAATCCTGTCTTGGAGGTCTACAGACAATTCCTTGGACTTCATGGCTTGGTTTGTGCTCTGACATGCATTGTTAACTGTGGGACGTTATATAGACAGGTGTGTGCCTTTCCAAATCATTTCCTATCAACTGAATTTACCACAGGTGGACTCCAATCAAGTTGTAGAAACATCTCAAGGATGATCAGTGGATACAGGATGCACCTGAGCTCAATTTTGAGTGTCATGGCAAAGGTTGTGAATACTTATGTACGTGTGCTTTTTTTGTTTTTTATTTTTAATAAATTTGCAAAGATTTCAAAAAAACTTCTTTCACGTTGTCATTATGGGGTATTGTTTGTAGAATTTTGAGGAAAATAATGAATTTAATCCATTTTGGAATAAGGCTGTAACAACAGAATGTGGAAAAAGTGAAAACTTTCCGGATGCACTGTATATAAAAAGGCATATTCTCTATGGCCTTCTCTGGAATGTCACTCAAAAATGAAAAGTATTATAAATCTTTTTTTGGGTTGTACTTCATTTTGACAGGAAAAAAGAAAGAAAGAGGAAGAGAGACAGAATAGCAACCATTTATAAAGATTTAAACTTACTGGCTGGCACAATGTGCACTATACAGTACATATATAGATGCCTCATGTGCAATATCTCTGGTACATTTTTTCATAAGGATCTTCCCTCTAATGTACACAAGTTCAATGCAACCAGGATGTTGTGGGAGGTCTTCTGTCCTAAACTCGCAAATGCCAAGCCGCATAGACGCAGATATAACTGTCATGTATATTCTTTCTCTTACTTGACAAATGTTCTCAAGGCAATAAAAAAAAATCACTGAAGTAATATAAGTGATTAGACCTGTGGTTGTGTGATTGGATATGAGGTGGCTGTGTAAAATGCAGTACTATATCAGACCAATTTACAAATGTGGTTTTGTAAGAAGGTAAAGTTTTAGTATCAGGATTATTGACTGGGTAAGAGCGCATGAATGAAGTTTGCATAATGTGAAAGCTGGCTCTCAAAATATTTAAATAATTTCGCTTTCGCTTTGAAGTTAGAACAACTAAGCCTTCACCAGCTTTGACAGCATCATGCAATGCATGTAAAGCTTGTAAATGTTGCTCATCCTAGTGAAGCTCAATGAGTTTCCATGTCTCCTTGACAGTATATAGCTCTGAAATAAAACGTTCACCAAATGCGCCCAAAACATAGTTGTTAATATGAGAGAAGGCTTTTTTTTTGCTAAAAAACAAACAAACATTGTTATCAGTCCTTATCAAAATAACAATATGTTGATAAAGTTTAAAAGAATGATTTATACAATCACCAGAGATTCTTCTAAATTACATCAAATGAGATCTCCAACTGACCTTTTTCTTTCTCAGAGTGTACCAAAAATAGCCCTTAGCACAGACTGACCTACTCGGAGTTCCTGGCCAAAGACAGTACGCTCTCCCAGGGCCGAGCAATTCCAACGACCGTAGCGGAACTGGTACTGACACTCATTGATGCCCAGCTGAGCCCCCTCGCCTATTACAATGATGGCGTCAGGACGACTTTGGCAGATGGCCCGCTGGCGTGGAGCCAGGCCTGGAATCTTATTGCAGATGATGTTGGCACCCAGGGCCACCACAGAGGAAAGGGCCCTTAAAAGGAGAAGAGAAGCAGAGACACAGTTAATTAGGGTAGAGAATCAAACTGATATGTATGGTGCATGTAGGATATTAACGTAGAAGTACTAAATTTAAATTAAATGTATATATTTTACAAAATGTTACATAGATGCAACACAATTCATGTGATACAGTTTACCGTCCCATACAGGTCATTAAACAGCATGAAATGCTAAAAAAAATCTACTTCACGGCCATATCATCTATATATAGGACTAGGCGAGATAATGACTACACCTTTAAAATATTTTCATATTTTCTATACATATTATTTACTGGAAGACATGCAAACAGATACAAAGTTAACAGTTAATACAATATGTTTATACTTATAATGACTTCTCCAGTTTAAAAATTATTTAACCCCCTGAATAGAATCCATCACAACAGCACAAATATGCAAAACAGGTGTTGTCTCAAGCACACCTGATGCAACTAATCAAGGGCTTCATTAGTTGCACCAGGTGTGCTTGAGCTACACATGAAATACCTGAACTGGCTAGGGGCAGAAAATAAATGAAATGCCGGGACGGGGCAGAAAAAGGAAGCTATCAACGGCGGCAAGCCGATTTCTGAAAAGGCAGGTAGTGAAAAACCCTTGGGTGACTACAAAAGACCTGCAGCAAGACTTGGTGGCAACAGGCACTGAGGTTTCAGCGAGCACAGTATGGCGTGTACTAAATGCAGAAGGTTTCCATGCCAGAACTCCAAGACGTACACCACTTCAGACCCAAAAGCACAAGAAAAGTCTGCTCAAAATCATATAAATAAGCCACAGAAGTTTTGGGATTCTGTCCTGTGGAGCGATGAAACAAAAACTGGAACTTTTTGGCAAAATGGATCAGCGGTATGTCTGGAGGAAGAAGAATGAAGAAACAGTACTCTCTCCACGGAAAAGCATGGCGGTGGCTCGGCGTGTGGAAGGCAAGATTCATTAAAGTATCAGGAAATCCTAGGAGAAAACGTCACGCTGTCTGTGAGGAAGCTGAAGCTTGGGCGTCATCGGAACTTCCAATAGGACAATGATCCCAAGCATACCTCAAATTCCACCAAGGCTTGGTTGCAGAAGAAGTGCTGGAAGATTCTACAGGACCATCACAGTCACCTGACTTGAACCCCATAGAAAATCTCTGGTGGGATTTGAAGAAGGCGGTTGCAGCACGCAAACCTGAGAATATTACTGAACTGGAGGCCATTGCTCATGAGGAATGGGCTAAGATTCTTCAGGAACACCGCCAGAAGCACTGCATCTCGTTTGCAGCAGGTCATAACAGCAAAAAGGGTGTTCTACTAAGTACTAAAGATGCTTGTCATGAAGGGGTTGAATAATTTTGAAACTGGAGAAGTCATTATAAGTTGCATTTTCAGTTGACTTTGGGGAAACCACTAGAAGCATTCGTTGTGTTGAACTATTTCAATTGTTTTTGTTTGATTTGTTCATCGCAAACAGCTGAAAGTCTGTCAATTTTGACAATAACCTTATGTGCAATGGGGGTTGATTAATTTTGATTGCATTTGTGTGTGTGTGTGTGTGTATATATATATATATATATATATATATATATATATATATATATATATATATATATATATATACACACACACACAGACACACAAATGCAATCAAAATTAATACATTAATACATACATATATATATATGTGTGTGTGTGTGTGTGTGTGTGTGTATGAGTGGGAGGAAGAGGAGGACTTCAAGTGTGGTGACCCTAGGGCACCACACTCTGTTAATCCAGGCCTGATTTAATGTAATTATTTAATTAAATGTCTTACTGTTTAATAGGAAGTCATGAACTAGTCTATATTCTGTACCAATTTAGCAGACATTAATAAGGGGTACATAATGCAAGAACAGAGTATGTTTACAGCCACTCATCACAATCTCCTGAAAAAAAAATAGATTATACTATATATTTTAGAAGGTATAAAGGCCAAACATTTGACAATGCATGTTGGAATGGTCAGAGCAAAAAATGATATTTTGTTTATTTTCTTGTGGATGAGGTTTGTCCACAATGGTTTGGCACAAGTCCCTGATAAAGTAAGTTGGGTTGGTACACTAATTGTTAGGTAACATAGCTGGAATTGTTTCCAGACCTAACCAACGCCAGGCATGCCGCAGGCAACGACACAATTTGTAATTTCTGCTTCTCAAATTTAGAAGTGGTTCACATCTTGACCCTGAAGTCACCATAAATGTTATTCCTTTTAATTTGGGATCTCACAGTGTTTACAAAACGGAGACGGTATAACACAAATAAGACTTCATGGGAGATTCGCACACCATTAGAAGATGTTTAAATGTACCACAGACCGAAATTTGTTGTCCATTCAAACATATAAAATATGGATGGTCGATATATAATTTCATATATTCTTCTCTTTTTAGCAATAAATACTGTAAACAGTAAACATTTATCAAACTGCATTTCGATAGCAGTTAATATAGCAGGTAATGATGACTAGTTTGTAGTAAGATGCCTGAAAAGTTCCACAATTCTCAAGTGGCATATTCAGAAATCAGCACTCTATTCAGTGTTCTGTTCTGTTGATTCAGTCCTGACAATCATTCCCAAATAGGCATTGGGTATTTTGGGCATAGTTTGTACTTGTGAAAAGGCAGTGTTAAACAACCTAGCCCTTTTGTTTACAACCATCTAACCCATGCAGATATATGTCTTTCAAACATATCAGACACAAGGGCCATAAAAAGCCATGGAAGCACATGCCAGCTTTGAAGTATGACGTCGACCACTGAGGACTCCACCACAAGCAGGGCAGGCTGCAGCATGCAAGCTGTGTGTCAGCAAAAAGAAAAAAAAAATGAGCGGAGGGGGTGGGGGTAGGGCACTTACAACTTATGGATTCCCTTTCAAAACACATGAAAGTGGGGAAAAAAGGGAGGGAATGTTCATTGGAAATTGGATATGGTTGGCTTGAGTCTACTTTAGTTGCATTTCCATGTGCACAAAGGCTTAAGAATTATTCTTAAATGCAAAACCACATGTGCAACGAAGACGGAGATGAGGAACCAACAAACGTGTCCTTCGCTCCAAGATTGGGATACATCTCTCGTCTCTGCAGAGAATCAAATCCATGTGTTTTGGACTGCAAATGGAAGCAGGTAAAGTATATATACACAATTGAAACTCTTAAGGAAAAATGTAAGGTGTTGCAGCAGTAGGACCCTAAGACATATATTTGCAGGAAATTGCACAAACTGCATAAAAGAAAGAACTACTGCTGTTAAGGTGTTACGACCTATCTAGTGTAGACCACATCATGAATGAGTCAGTGGACACTTACTCCTGCCCCAAGTAATCTGCCAGACCAAGCACTTCTCTTCAAACATTGACATAGTTGTATTTTCAGTTTAAGCAACTGCATGTAGTGAATATTATCTTCAGGGAAAAAGACAAGCCAGAATAACACTAATAACATCAATAATAAATAAATAATAACAAATAATTACTAATACAAAATAATATATATATATATATATATATATATATATATATATATATATATATATATATATATATATATATATAATTATTATTATTATTATTTATTTTATTATTTTTTTTGAATGAATGAAATTCTCACACTAGTACAGACGTTGGAAATGTTATTATGTCAGAGCACTCCAAGAAACCTTAATGTTTCTAAATACATTACAGAAGGTTTCCTGGAGACTCCAGATTTAATGTGACTAAGCAAGTTGTAACAGAAATAAAAGTGTGTAAACATTTCAACCTTGCTTTAAGTAGGATTTCCTACCAATTTTGACAATTATATCAAAATGCTTGTCACTATACACTTATTGTCAGAGCAGCTTTCAGAAAATGCTCCTAATGAGCAAGCCAGATGAGACAAACACAAAGGGAAAAAAGTTGGAAGTACATGTGGAAGACAACTTGAGAGAAACTAACGCTTATCTTCCTCGGGTCAATTTACTGTATAGATTCATACAAGCTAAGAATATGCTCCTTTAGTATGTGCCCGTGAGGTATAAGGTAAATTACTTCTATTTATGTGCAACCTTGTACTTACACTGCCAAATATGACATCTCAGCAAGTGGAAATACCGTGAATATAGTCAAATCTATCTAGTATTTCTGATTACAATTAACCAAATATAAGATTATTAAACCTATTTCAAAGCCATTTGTACTCATTTCAAGCTTGAAATAGTCTTGGCAGATAAATTAGCTCATTTTAAGCATTTATTTCTCGAAAGAAGCCAAATTATCTGCCAATAGAATAAAAAAAAAAATACAAACTTGAAATGAGTAATAATGTCTAGAAATAGGATTAATAGTCTTATATTTAGTTTATTGTAATCTCATAATAAGGAATACTAGATAAATTTGACTATATTCTAGATATTTTCACTTGCTAAGATGACATGTTGTGCAGTGTAACGTGGTAGAAATGTTTGTTGAAGTTCTTGTACTTTGGGACGAATACAAAAAACTTTTTTGAGAATGTCATGTCTTTTCAAAGTGCAAAAAGCACACTCTGTAACAGTCTATATAGCTATAATCCCTTTTCAACCTCATTTGTAAATACACTTTTCTAAATTATGCAGAAATTAAATTTAGATTATTACGGAGCAATATTTCCATAACTCATTTCATACTAGCAAACCATTCCCTCATATTGTTTATTTGGTGTCCACTAAAGACCATGTATAATGGCATGCCAGCTTTCCAGCAAGTATAATGCCCTGACTGACATGTCTGCTTAGTGGTGGTTTTGGTTTAACAAGCTGAATTTAAACTTTCTACCTCAGGCCAGGTTATGACAAGGAAGAGGAATAAAGCGGGGGCTAGAGACAATCACTGGCTGGCAGGTCTGCGGTGATGTCACCCTACCATTGCATCTAGTCAACTCTGTTTGTTGATCGTGTCATGGTCTGGTGGTGAGGTTTTCAGGAAACCCTTGTGTGTGTGTACACAGTGTACCGCTCACCACCTCTACAGTGGTTTCCACAGACCAGCAAAGGTGGAAGTTAGACAATGCTACATGACACTAGGTTTGTCCGGGCTCAGCAGTACTGAAAGGATTAATAGGTTCATGGGCTTCATGGTGAAAGTAAAAGAGCAAAAGATCGAGGAGTTTTTGTTAGAAAGCACACACACTTTTCTGGTAGTTCTATAAACAGAATATAAAAACATTAATTTAATTGGAGAACCATTACATATAAACCATGCATTGGTTGATGGAATTGTGGTTGATGGAATTGTGGTCGATGGAAAATATAGCGAAATAAATCAAACATGTACCATGAGAAAGATTTCAACATGAGCAGGACTTTCTGGTAAATGATAAATAAATAATCCTGCAGACAAGTAAATGCACTCTACATTTAAACAAGAGAAAATAAATGGTCTCTTTGTGCTTGGCTTAAGATATCATGCAGTTCAGTGTCCACTTAAAACAAATCTGACTAAAACAACCTCAAAACTACCAATGTGAACTGGCTGGCACCAGATGCTTACGGGAAACTCTCCGATCTCAACCTCACAACCTTGCTCAGTTCCTACAATTTACTTTTGCACAAACGGAGCTGGAAGACAAACTAGTTTCCATTTGATTAAACTGAATTTGTAAACCTGTTGATGATTATAGTTTTAGTCGGTTTTTATGTTTACACATGACTGTACTGACATAGAGATTCTGTGAGTACCACGGTAGGCCTGGTACATAAACAATATAAAACTTGTACTAACCTGAAGGTGGTTTCAGAAAAAAAAAAATTGCGTAATATCGAGTAACTTATTATTATTATTATTATTATTATTATTATTATTATTATTATTATTATTATTATTAATTACATGTAATTGTGTATCACAACCTGTAGACTTTTTATTCTAGTGAATGAATCAAAATTGAAAAATGGAATTTACTATATGTTGAATAAAGAAGGTTCAAACTGCAAAAACAAACAATGACATGTCGTTTGGTAATGTGCAGACCGAGGCTATACTGGGCCACTGGGACCAAAAGCCACATCTATTTTAACCTCAGATTTGGGGTATCCGGCATTCAGATTTAAGAGTTCAGTTTGACAGTTTCCCAAGGCGATTTCTAAAACTGAACGATTCGAGGAACAGCTAGGAACCAGCAGGTGACTGCATAAAAGACCATCTTGTAATATTTTATATATATATATATATATATATATATATATATATATATACACACACATATATACACACACGCATATATACACACACACATATACACACACACACACACACACACATACACACACACTATTGTGCAAAGTTTTAGGCACCCTATTTTTCGTACAGACTTTGTTATAGATTTTTATTTTATGACTTCTGCATTTTCGAGTCAGCACAAAAAAATTTTAGATTCCCAAACATTTGTTTCTAGCACAAAATTAAATGTTACAGAACAAATGTTTGTATGTCAGTAAAGAAAGCAGCATATTAAGTGGTAAGAGACCACTTTTCAGTCAAAAAACGTAATGAAGGCTGCTGGATTCTGCTGCAAAAATAAGAAGCAAGTGGGACAGTCAACGTCTCCAGAAGAACCGTGCCTGGTTCTGCAAGACGCTCAATAACACTTACAGCTCATTTCCTTATAAAACTGCACTAATTCTACCGGAGACTATTTTTTTTTAAGCAAAGGGTCATCACACCAAATATTGCCTTTGTTTCATTTATTACCATTTACTGCACTTTATAGTATTTTTTTAATGGAGAAATATTTCATTTCAATATTTTTGAAGGCATCTTTGCATTGCATTTGATACACACACACACACACACACACACACACACACACATATATATATATATATATATATATATATATATATATAGATAGATAGATAGATAGATAGATAGATGTTGCTACATCTGTCTGTCTCAGGTGAGGCGAATCCTTAAGTGTCCCTCTAGGTTATTACTCTAGCTATTAAACATTTCCTCCTTGCAGGAACCAAAGGTATTATGAGACAGCACCTGTGTGAAACACAAGCAGCCCTTTGCGTCTCGATCCCCCTGAACATTTCTGCCACTCAGTGGCCAAATGAGATCTCTTCTTTTTCGGATCACGTATCAACTTTACATAAGCAAAGTAATTCCTTGCAGAAATGAGTGACAAAATTACACAGACTTACATTTTTCTATATGCTTATATAAATAGAGATAAGTCGGCTTTTTTATTCTAACAGGCATCAGGGGCTTGCTGGAAATATAGCCTTCCTCAATTGGACCTGATTACACAAAAGATACACAAAACTACAAACAATGCTTTATTGAGTTTTGAACTTTTATGTATATAAGGGCGACTTGAAGTTTTCAATGACGCCCTGATGTATAGTCCTGTGCGTTGATGCTGCGCGTTTAACTGAGAAAGTGTCAACGTATTGTAAGTTTGCAGTTTGTAAGTATGTAAGGAATATGCCATTAGTAAGACAGAGCCACTGTGCTGAAGCAGAGTTTCTATGGTTTAAATGAGCAGTTGTGAGTTGCTCTGATGCTCGCACTTACAGGTAGCTGCCGCTGGTGAGGATGAGGAAGATCTGCGGGTAGTAGACTGACAGCAGCACAGTGCGCGACGAGAACACGATCATCGTGACATTGAGCGAAGTGCCGCTGGAGAGAAAAATGCGATCTCTGTGTATCCTTTGAGGCGAGCGTTAAAAGCTGTCCGTCTTCAATTTGGAGCTGCTTCGTGGAACAAAGCGAGCTTTTTTACGCGGCGCAACAGCAGCAGCAGCAGCAGCGAGCGCGGAGAGCGAGTGTGTCATGTCTCCGCGGGCGAGGCTGTTACCATGTGGTTGCCAAACTGGAACGATGTGATGGTTTTAAGGATTTTCTGATGGCAGGGGGAAAAGAGCGTCTCTCTCTCTCTTTCTCTCTCTCTCTCTCTTTCTCTCTCTCTCTCTCTCGATTCAGGGGCTGCCATTGGGTAGATGCGCGTCTGTCCGCCCACTTTACTTCTGACAAAAGGGGCAACCCTGAGTCCAGTTTCAATAGATCGTGGATGCCTGCTGTGGACATCAGCTTCACTCTGATTTTGGCTACAGTCAGTATTGTTCAACAGGTATGCCCCTACCTCAGCAAACAAGCAGGGTTCAGTTGAAGCCATGGATTCTCAGTTCGAACATTACCCTACAGTTTAAAGTTCATGCCAACCCACCAAATCCGACTCATAAAGATAACTTGATAACTAAATGTTAGGGGTAGAAACAAAAATGAAACAGGGTAGGGGGTCTCCAGTATGGGAGCTGATGCAGACTATAGTCTACTGTTACTTCCAGGCTGAATGAAGTTATCTGTCTGCACAAGCACCCGAAAGCCTGTCTGTCATCACCTGCTGTCTCGTATGGCAGCAGAGTGCTACAGTCGCGGTGGGTTCTTTACTAAATGCTGAGGGCCTGAGGGAAGCAAACAGGTTTGGCCAGATAAATCACAGATATCTGATGGGGTTTGCTCTGCTCATCTCTGCACATAACTTACCTGCTAAAACATTGGACATCATACAGGGCTTTATTCACTTCACGGATGAGGTACATATGGATAACTACACTAGTAATAATGATGCAGAAATAGATCATATAGATTCCCAAGTGTGTTGTTTACAGCTGTGAAAATCCATGAAGTAATGATGCTTTTTTTTTTTTTTTTAACATAACTAAAGGAAACCTTTCTGTATAACAATGATTAGTGATTAATAAAAACGAAATTAAATCAATTTTCATTGTGACTACCCTTCGCCTTTTAAAATTGCCTCAGTTCTTTTAGGTTCACTGTGGTGTCGTTTTATAAGGAAACTGGCTGGGAAGTTATTTCAAGCATCTCGGAGAGCTTGCCATAGCTCTTTTGTAGACTTTGACTGTCTCACTTGCTTATGTTTCTGCAGGTAATTCCAGACAGCCTCAATCTCTTCCTCAATGTTATATGAAAAGGGCTCTGTTACTTAATATCCTCCTTTCTTTAATGGCATGCAAAAACTTTCCTATGTAGCCCAACATTTGTTTATGTTTGTTTGTTTATGAATTTATTTAGTTAGGGTGGAATGAATGTTGGGTCTTTTTCACTGACACACTAATGCAGAAGACATGTACATGTTTAAAAAAAAAAAAAAAAGAAAAGAAAAGAAAAGAAAAGATAATACAAAAGAATGTAGGGTGCCTACAACTTTTGCACTTTTGCACATGCATATAGTGTAGAGCAGAGTATTTTAAGTAGGATGTAATTATGGCATACCTCAATTAATAACAAGCACATGCTTGTAAAAAATAAAATTCATAAATAAAGCAAACGTGTGTAGTTTCCTTGTTATTAGGACTGTTTTACCAAGGAACTCAGTGTCCTACAATCATGCAATCTTGGAAACTACAGGTGAGGTGATTGCAAAACGCACAGCGTTTGAGTGTAGGAATGTGGAAATACAGCCGTTATTAATGAGGGTTAGGAAAAGTGAGCACGAGAGAGAGAGAGAGAGAGAGAGAGAGCGTGTACAGCCCTGCTGGAAAAAAAAAACAAAACAATAAAAACCATCACAGAAATTCTAAGGGTTTCCACTACAAATACCATTACAAACCATCAGCTAACCAGTAAAACCATTACTGGTCCTTAATGGTATCCACTAGACATAACATGCCACCAATAAAGGGCATTTGCACTGCACTGGACTGGACATGCCATGCTACCAATAGAAGGCAACAAATTACCAGTAGAGACCCACAGGGACCATTACAGTTTCCATTAAAACCAATACAATTCCCAATATAACCATTAAAACGATTAAAATTTCTATGAGGGTTTTTTCTTTCTTTCTTTCAGTCTTTCTTTCTCTCAGCAGGGAAATCATTCACATAACATGCTGATCCAAACATGCTTCTGACAACTATACAAAGCAGTTCAGAAATGTACGAATACCGGTTACAGGTGCTTAGTACTAAAGTGTTCAATTGTTCTTAGAGCCACTGAAACAACCTGCATTTTAGCCACAATGTCAACAGAGTAATATTCAGGCGCATTATACGGCGGTTAGTTTATGTTGTATCGGTATGCCTGTGCACACTTCCTAATAAACAACCTAAATATGACCCAAATATGCGGCGTCAGATCACTGTATAAAGGCGGAACTCACCCGAGTCGCAAATAAACGATGGCGAAACAAAGCACCACTTTAATCATCCACTGTGTTAGGGATCTGGGCATGGTGTTAAAAAGCGCTGTGCCCGGGCCATTAACTCAACAAACTCCACTCACATTGGCACTTCACTTCAGCTTGTAGCTACAGGTGAGGCAGCAACTGTATCTGTCTGGCAGACAAGGTACTCCGAGTTCCTTTAAAGCCTTCGGGAATCCGACACCCATAGTGAAAGTTAAAATAAACCTAATAGATGCTATGCAGTCTTTTGTTTGGAGTAGAACACACACACACACACACACACACGAGCAAGCGCGCGCGCGCGCGCGCACGCACACACACACACACACACACACACACACAAGGGCAAATTGAGAAGCCCGAGCTCTTGTCGTGGTTAAAGCTATATACGTTCCCTCCGTCGCGCTCTTTGTTTCAAAAGCGGACCAGAGTTGTGTTTCTACTCTCCAAGTCAGGTGAACCTGCTTCTCAAGTTCCCTCTTCGGCACTTTCTCTCCTCCTCTACTCCCTCCCGGCGGAATGCCGAAGGTGGAGGATATCAGGTTCCAAAGCGTATCGACTGCTGCTGCTCTCGGTGTCCTGACGATATCTTACGTTCTTTCCGTCTGCCGGCAGGTAGGCGAAGGCAGGTGTATGAAGCCACGCCCACATCGTTTATGTTCGCCGCTGCTGCTGCGCGCGCTGGACAGACTTCTTCATCAGCTGCACGTGGTGTTGTTGTTGCTGCTGCTGCTGCAGAGATTTCGCGGCTCGTGACTATACATTTAGCCAAGAAGCTAAATACTAGATACTTAAAAAATAGTATTTATTTAGTATGTAAAATAGTATTTATTTTACAGCAAAATACTGTTTTGTTAATTTTACAGGATATTGTAAAGGATAGTGACTATTTTAGGCGAAAACAAACCCTGTTTGAGTTGAACTTTATGTGCTAGTAAAGAAGAAAAAAAAAAACTTTTGTTAATTAAAGCACTGTATCATTTAGTGTGAGTTACCTCAGTGGTGGAGGTGGTTGAATCAATAAAGCTGGTTTAAGTACAGTGCTGTGAAGAAGTACTGATTTATTCTGCTTTTGTGTATCTCATATTAATTGTTTCAGAACTTAATACAAAATCAACCTGTCCATCACAGGCAACCTGAGTGAACACACTGTAAAACCAGATAAGTTCATTTAACTCAAAAAAATTGAGGAAAATAATTACCTCAAAATTTCTAAGTTGATAAATCAATTTCTTTAAGCCAAATACACTTAAATATAACAAAAATTAAACTCTGACTTGTTATATTTACGTGTATTTGGCTTAAAGAAATTGATTTATCAACTTAAAAATTTTGAGGTAATTAGTTTCTTCAAATTTTTTGAGTTAAATGAACTTATCCGGTTTTACAGTGCACACAAAACAGTTTTTAAATGATAATGTTATTTATTGAAGCAAAAAAAAAAGTTGTCCGATACGAACTGGGCCTGTGTGAAAATGCATTTGCTCCTGTTGTTACTAATTCCCCAAATCTATGATTTGAACTGCATATATAATGGGGTTCAGCTGGACGAGATACAATCGAGCCTGATTACTGCAAACCCTGTTCAATCAAATCAACACTTAAATGGAACTTTTTCAACAGCAAAAGCTCTTACTCAGTAACACACTATGCCAAAATTGACACAAATTCTAGAAATGAAGAGGAAGGTGATTGAAATGAATCAGTCTGGGAAGGGTTACAAAGCTATTTCAAAGGCTCTGGGACTTCAAAGGACCAAAGTGAGAGCCATTATCTCCAAATGGAAAAACTCGGCACAGTAGTGAACCTTCCCAGAAGTGCCCGACCTTCCAAAATTCCTCCAAGAGCACGGCAACTACTCATCCAGGAAGTCACAAAAGAGCCAAGGACAACATCAAAGGACTTACAGGCCTCTCTTGCATCAATAAAGGTCACTGTTCATGACTCCACTATCAGAAAGGCACTGGACAAAAATGGCATCCATGGAAGATGAAAACCACTGTTAACCCATAACATTAAGACTCGTCTGAATTTTGCCAAAACACACCATAATGATCCTCAAACCTTTTGTTAGAATGTTCTGTGGACTGATGAGTCAAAAGTGGAACTGTTTGGGTCCCGTTACATCTGGCATAAACCAAACACAGAATTCCACAGAAAGAATTCTGTGTTAGGGAATTACTGTTAATAGCTGCTGTAAACGTAAGGAACTAACTTCTTTTACTGACGTTGCACTACATGAACATGTAAATATCAATCCATCCATCCATTTTCAGTACCGCTTATCCTACACAGGATTGCGGGGGGCCTGGAGACTATCCCAGGGGACTCGCGGAATAATGCAGGGTATACCCTGGATGGGGTTCCAACCCATTGCAGGGCACAATTGTACACACACTCATACACCCATTCACATACTACGGACAATTTTGAGATGACAATCAGCCTACAAAGCATGTCTTTGCACTGGAGGAGGAAACTGGAGTGCCCGCAGGAAACCCCCGGGGAGAACATGCAAACTCCATGCACACAAAGGGGGGAATCGAATCCCCAATCCTGGAGGTGCGAGGGAAACATGCTAACCACTAAGCCACCATGCCCTCCAACATGTAATTACAAATGGTATAACAAAGTATGAGGTGTTGTTCTTTAATAAACACAAAACTGTAAACATTGACAAATTGCTGTGGTATAAGAGGTATAAAAAAAATACATTAGGATGTACTGTTATAGGATAACATACCAACCCCTTAGTTTTTTCCCCCTATAACAGCATGTCCTGTCATGTTTTATTCTTTTCATAACAGATTCATTTTAGGTTTAAGCCTTTCTATTTAAACTAATTCTGGTTTTTCTAGAATTATATAAGCCTAGTGTGACAAGGACCAGGGAGGGGCCAGGCTGTGAGGATGCATGCCTGGCACTGAGTTGTGTAATCAGTGGAAGAGAGAGATAAATGAGCGGCTGGAAGCGCCAGAGGGGGAGAGAAAGATGCATGTGCGCTTTATGTTTCTGTTATGTTTGTGTTATGTTTATGTTCTGTTCATTATTAAGCCTTATGTTTATATTCAGCTGGTTCCTGCCTCCTCCTTGCCCATCTTTAAGGTTTGTTACAATGGTGCCAAAACCTGGGAAGAAGGAGGGGCGCGCTGTTGGAGAGCCCTTGGTGCTGTCGGAGGATCACGGCGCTGAGGAGGCGGTGGTGCTGGAGCGGTTGCCGGTAGGGACAGAGGAGTCGTTGGTGGCTCCCGGGAGGCGGAGGCTCTGCTGCCATCCACCTGGAAGGGGAGGAGCGGTTGCTGTCTACCAGGGGATGGAGGACTCGCTGCCATCTGTTGGGGAGCCGGAGGTATGGCTGCCATTCACCTGAAAAAGCGATGAGCCATAGCCGTCCATCGGGGAGGCAGTAGTATGGCTGCTGTCTGCCAGAAAAGTGGAGGAGCTGCAGCCGTCCGCCCAGAAATCCAGTGCCTTCGCTCGGCATTGTGGGGGAATGCCCAGCAGGCTGACGACAAGAAGCACTGTCTTCTTGTCCTTAGCCTGCTGGGCAATCCTCCACAATGCTGGGCAATGGCACTCCCCCACAATCTCTGGGGAACTGTGTTTCTCTCTCTCTCTCTCTCTCTCTCTCTCTCTCTCTCTCTCTCTCTCTCCCCTCTCGCTCCCTCTTGCTGTCTCTCCTGCTCACTCCTTCTCTCTCTCCTCGTCCCTCCTGGGGCCAGCCGGCCGAAGGATATAGGCAGAAGAGCAGCACCACCCTCCTGAAATGGTGGGAGGGGGTGTACGTCAAATCAAAGGCCTGAAATTGGCCATGGAGCAGTGTGGTGAGTAGGAGGGAGGGAGCTGCCTCCTCCTTGCCCGTCTTTAAAGCTTGTTACACCTAGTTTCTTGAAGCGTTTCAACAAACTGTTTCAAAAGTCTAGGTTTATGAAGGCTGTGAAAGCTTTGTGCATTGCAAATGATCTACAATAGTGTGAATATCCATATTATGCTCTGTCCATGACTGTCAATGGATTATTGCACATCATAACAGAGTTCCATTTTTCGAAAATATAACCCCTTAAACTTCCAGGACCTGTCTGAGGATCCAGATACATTTATCACTCAAATTCTTCTGTTAGTTTCATTGTAGTTACAGATATGTTCATAGTAATAATTGCATAATAGGATGGGTGGCACTGAGTGGAACCTTCTCGTAATAATATAATCAATGATCCATAACTGGTATGCACACATTTCTGACAGCAGTGAAATAACATAAATGGGTTAAATGTTTGAATATTATTGTACAAAAGTCTGTTAAGATACCTGTGAACATCATCACTCTATATTATGAATTTTCTGTGAGAAGAGAGACATGCCCATATGCGCCTATAGTAAGGGAGTGTGTGAGATGGCTTTGTGAATGTTTTCCATTCGTTTGTCTCTTTAAAGAAAATTTGCTGTGCGTGACTGACATTAAACAACAGCAACCTGTATTAAAGAAGCAGTTACGCTCTCTCTGTCTGTATTTCCCTAACTTTCCCTACACCACACCATTACCTCATTAACTTAACCAGCTAAAAAAATAGCTATGTAGCTGCACTTACTGGAAGCTACTATTGCTATACCGTAAGGTGTCTTTCTTCCTGATAAACAAGTCCAATAAAATCATCAGGTGCATACACAGTTATAAACACATGGATGCTTAAAATTAAAATAATGATAATGAATCTTTATTGATCATATACAGCACAGTGAAATTCTTTTCTTCGCATATCCCAGCATGTCAGGAAGCTGAGGTCAGAGTGCAGGGTCAGCCATGATACAGCGCCCCTGAAGCAGAGAGGGTTAAGGGCCCAACAGTGGCAGCTTGGCAGTGCTGGGGCTTGAACCCCCGACCTTCTGATCAGTAACCCAGAGCCTGGCAGTGCTTGGGCTTGAACCCCCAACCTTCCGATCAGTAACCCAGAGATTGGTAGTGCTGGGGTTTGAAACCCGACCTTCCGATCAGTAACACAGAGCCTGGCAGTGCTTGGGCTTGAACCCCCAACCTTCCGATCAGTAACCCAGAGATTGGTAGTGCTGGGGTTTGAAACCCGACCTTCCGATCAGTAACACAGAGCCTGGCAGTGCTTGGGCTTGAACCCCCAACCTTCCGATCAGTAACACAGAGCCTGGCAGTGCTTGGGCTTGAACCCCTGACATTCTGATCAGTAACCCAGAGCCTGGCAGTGCTTGGGCTTGAACCCCCAACCTTCCGATCAGTAACCCAGAGATTGGTAGTGCTGGGGTTTGAAACCCGACCTTCCGATCAGTAACACAGAGCCTGGCAGTGCTTGGGCTTGAACCCCCAACCTTCCGAGCAGTAACCCAGAGCCTGGCAGTGCTTGGGCTTGAACCCCCAACCTTCCAATCAGTAACCCAGAGATTGGTAGTGCTGGGGTTTGAAACCCGACCTTCCGATCAGTAACACAGAGCCTGGCAGTGCTTGGGCTTGAACCCCCAACCTTCCGATCAGTAACCCAGAGACTGGCAGTGCTGGGGCTTCAACCCCTGACATTCTGATCAGTAACACAGAGCCTGGCAGTGCTTGGGCTTCAACCCCTGACATTCTGATCAGTAACACAGAGCCTGGCAGTGCTTGGGCTTGAACCCCTGACCTTCTGATCAGTAACCCAGAGCCTGGCAGTGCTTGGGATTGAACCCCCAACCTTCCGATCAGTAACCCAGAGCCTGGCAGTGCTGGGACTTGAACCCCCAACCTTCCAATTAGTAACACAGAGTCTTAACCTCCAAGCCACCGCTGCCTTCTTCTGCATCTTCTATTTATTTGATGCATGTCACTCATCTCAGTCAATGAGACACCATTAATGTAAATAAACTGAAGAACAAAGGGCCTTTGTTTTAAATACCATACTTTACAATTCTTTAAAAAAAATAAATAAATAAAAAACTTCAAAATAAGACCACTAATACCAGATGGTTGTTGGTATGACTAAATGTCAGTATAAAATTCCACAAGGGACTTAAACAGACACATTTTTTGAAGTGTTCCTGTAAAAAGATGGTATTATTTGTCCCTGTGGACAAAGGGTGGGGATTCTCTCATTTGCTTTAATTAAACTCTTCAAACAGGAGCCACTTTTTATAGAGTACGATTGTCAGGACATGTGTTAGTTTTGTGTACTGTTATACCATACCAGATCACGTCATACTTGTGAATACATGTTTGCAGATCGTCTTCAAATTTTTGTGAGGGTTTCATTTTTTTCAGACCGAATGCCTTTTCAAGACTAATCCTGTTAATACGTTTAAAAAAAAATACCTGACAAACATTTCCTTAAAGATGAAGAGATGCCAACTGTAGAACTGACAGGCCAGAGTAATTTCTGTGAACATGATCTGTATGGACACCTGATCTTTTCAACAATTCAAACTTCACCAGATACAAACACAAATTTGTGTATTTAGCACTGAAACACAAATACAAATACACAATCCAACTCATAGTTAATAACTAATATATGTGCTTCTACTCTTGCATACTATAATACAGGGTGTCCCCAAAGTCTCCATACATAGGGGACTATGTTTGCCAGCACCACGTTGGTTGTGTCTTCATGAGTGGATGTTCGTGGTCGTCCACAACTTGGTTGGTTTGCAATGCTTCCAGTCTTTTTGAAATTGTTAATAAGTTTGGCAGCAGTGTCGTGTGTGTGATGTGCTCGCCCAGTTTCCTGTTAAAGTCCATCGCAACTTTACGACAGCTTCCCGATCCAGTCATGAGAATGATTTCAATACGTTCTGCTTTTGTCAAAGGCGTTCTTAAAGGCTATCTGAAAAAAAAAATTATATATAATATAAACTAAATATGAAAACATATTGGAGGACATTTTACTAAAAAAAAAGTGTTCATTTTAATGTATGGAGACGTTTGGGACACCCTGTATAATCTTCTTACTGATACGAACATGATAAATATATGTAGTCACTAAAATTATTTGGAGCTACAAGTAACTCTTCATTGGTTGATTTACAGTACATATGTCTTCCTATCACTTCAAATATTATTAAGTAGCCATGTCCAACAGCTAGATAAGAGAAGCTATGGGGATAGCTGTTTGTGTGGGACCTAGTTGAACTGGAACGACAGCCACACCAGGCAAGGGGAATTAATTTATCAAGCATGCCAAACCAAAAAGAGGCATCTGGGTCTACCACACATGCTACAGGGCCTGGAGGCCCCCACCTCCAAACCTTCTACATCATGACATAGAGAGCCTCAAAGCTTGAACACTTCATTTTAGAGATTCGCCATTTCAGCCAAAGAACCATTCACTTCTTGCCACATCTGCCAGTGTTCTGTTTTCACCTAAAGTAATTTAGTGATTTTGAGCGCAGATTTATATTTTATATTTAATTTATATTTTAGAAATATAAATTACTCCTTAATTAATGTATTTTTAATGTAATGTCTCAGTTAATATTAAACAAGAGACATATTTGCTCAAGAAGAAAGGCAATTGGTGTCATATTGGGCTTTGAAATAAGCACCAGCATGCCTCTCAGACTTTCTTGTATGTTTGTTGGTTTGTTTGTTTTCCTTCACAGACTAGATGAAAATGGAATTTAGAAATAGAAGGCAGTGCTCAGCCTGCAACAAAGAGTTTTAAAGCTAACACTGCAGATGTGATTTTTGGGCAGTCATGTCCCATTGTTTATTTCCATGCATTACTGTGGCTTTGAGACAGCTGCATAAGCAAATGCATCTAGCTGTATCTGCTATTCCTCCTCATCTGGCTGATCCAGATGTTAATGGCGCATCTGGTCTTTCCAGTAGAAAGTCAGTGACACATCATGAATACACGAGCTTAGATAAAAAAATTAAGAAAAAAGAGTCAGAAAAGACTTTTTTGTGTTTACTCCCATAGAAATGTACATAAAACAAATGCTAATTTGCATTTGCCATTTCAGATATGGCTCACTTTCTTTTGAGGAAATAACTAACATGTCATGTATGAGCTTTTTAACTTCCCAAGCAATTCCAGACATGGCTCAGGATGTCTGCATCGATTTACCCTTCTCAAACAGGGCTTGTGATGCTTTGCCAGAAACCACTAAGATTGATTAGAACAGTTCTGTGGCTTCAAAGTTAAACTCTACTGTACCTCTTTATCTCTGAGTAAAGGGATTTAATTTTCCTCCTGACCTGTTCCTGTGCCAGTGACATGGTGACAGTACTGCAAAACTGCTGTTTATGAAAGATCCCAGTACTCTATGTGATTCACAATGGGAGGCCATGGACCATGAGAATGCTAGGGTATTGGAGATAAGAGCTCAATGGCTGTATTGAGTTTCAAGCCAGTAAACTAGCGACCTGTCCTTTTAGCAGACTCACTACATAAAAACCAGCTGTTCCTAAACATACGCACATATTAATGGAGGATAAGAAACAAATCAAATTAATACAACCAATGTTATCTGTACTATTACTATACTTATAATATATTGCATAAATATTTGGCTCCTACCTAACTGTGGCATTGCTGGGATTCGAATTTGCGATCTCTGGACAATCATGTCAGAGCTTTTCTGCTGCACCATTTGGGAGTGCTCCAGTTTCCCCCAACTCCTAAAAGCATGCTGGTAGGTGGATTTGTGACTAAATTGACAATAGGTGTGAATTTGTGTGTGTGTGTGTGTGTGTGTGTGTGTGTGTGTATGATGCCCTGTGAATAACTCCTATCCAATGTGTAATCAATGATGTAACCCTGAGCAGGATAAAGCTATTATAAATGGGAAAGAATGAAATTCAATATTTACAATAGTACATCAAAGCACTATGGTTTCAAATGAAGAGATGAAAGAGATGAGTTTTCCATACAGCTACATAATTATGAGAATATTTCCCTCACAATTATTGTGAGGGAAATTGGCACCACTTTACACTCAACACAGTTGAACACCAATGGGAGCTGGAGTGAAGGAGTGATATGTTAGATAGCATTCACTACCATTATCATGAAAACACCATCCATCCATCCATCCATCGTCTATACCGCTTATCCTTTTCAGGGTCACGGGAAACCTGGAGCCTATCCCAGGGAGCATCGGGCACAAGGCGGGGTACACCCTGGACAGTGTGCCAGTCCATGAAAACACCAATTTGAGGCTATTTTGGCTTTTTTTTTTTTTTAAAGTATCGGCACCCTTTTAGTTAATACTTTGTGCTACTGCATACTACTACGTGCCAAGATAAGAGCTCTGGTAGCATAAATTATTGACTAAAAGGGTGCCGATAATTGTTGCACACCTATATTTAACACATTTTTTATACACCTGTGTTGTGTTTGCAATTGTTTGATATCCATGAGAGCTGAGTATTTTATGTGAATTTTTGTATTCACACCAAAATTCTTTTGATAATTTGTATCTCTTTGGGGGTAATTATGTTGTTCCATCTATGGTCACCTACAGTGCTGTGAAAAAGTATTTGCATTCTGATTTCTTCTGTTTTTGTGTATATCTCATAATAAATTGTTTCAGAAATTATAACAAAGGCAACTTGAGTAAACACAAAATACAGTTTTTAAATGAAAATGTTATTTACTGAAGCAAAAAATGTATCCAATAGCAACTGGGTCTGTGTGAAAATGTATTTATGTTTGGGATTGTAATTACTAATTCCCTAAATCTATGAAACTGCATTCATAATGAGGTTCAGCTGGACTAGAAGCAACCAGGCCTGATTACTGCAAACCCTGTTTAATCAAATCAACACTTAAATAGAACTTTTTCAACAGCATGAAGTTGGTTAAAAGGTCTGATGAGAAAGAAGGTGATTGTAACCCTTTCCAGACTGATGTATTTCAAAGTTATTTCAAAGGCTCTGGGACTCCAAAGAACCACAGTGAGAGTCATTATCTCCAACTGGAAAAACTCTGTACAGTAGTGAACCTTCCCAGAAGTGGCCGACCTTCCACAATTTCTCCAAGAGCACAGCAACTACTCATCCAGGAAGTCCCAAAAGAGCCAAGGACAACATCAAAGGAACTACAGGCCTCTCTTGCATCAATAAAGGTCACTGTTCATGACTCCACTATCAGAAAGACACTGAGCAAATGGGAGAATGGTGAGGTGAAAACCATTGTTAACCCAGAAGAACATAAAGGCTCATCTGAATTTTGCCAAAACATACCTTGATGATCCTCAATCATTTTGGGAGAACGATCTGTGGATTTATGAGTTGAAAGTCCTGTTATATCTGGCGTAAACCAAACACAGAATACCACAAAAAGAACATCATAACTACGGTCAAGCATGGTGGTGGAAGTGTGATGGTGTGGAGATGCTTTGCTGCTTCAGGGCCTGGGCAACTTGCATAATTGAAGGAAATCTGAATTCTGCTCTCAACCAGAAAATCCTAAAGGAGAATGTTATACAGCAAGACAATGATCCAAAGCATAGGAGTAAGTCCACCTCTGAATGGTTCAAAAAAAGCTAAATGAAAGTTTTGGCATGGCCTAGTCAAAGTCCTGACTTGAACCAATTGTGATGCTCTGCAGGACCTTAAACGGGCAGTTCATGCTCGAAAACCCTCCAGTGTGGCTGAACTAAAGCAGTTCTGCAAAGAAAAGTGAACCAAAAGTCCACCACAGCGTTGTGAAAGACTGATCTCCAGTTATCGGAAGCTTTTGGTTGCAGTTCGGTTCCACTAAAGGTGTCACAACCGGATTTTACATTTAGGGGCAATTAGTTTTTCACATGGGTGATAGGTGTTGGATAACTTTTTTTGCTTCAATAAAAATAAATAAACAAAATAAAAACTGCATTGTGTGTTTACTTTGTTTGATGTTGTATTTCATTTGAAGATCTAAAATTATTTAGTATGAGATATACACAAAAAAAGAAGAAATCAGGAGGAGGACAAATACTTTTGACCGCTATTTAGCAGAATCTAAAACCCCATGTACCACCAACCACAAAAAATACCCCAAAGCATCAATTATTCGCCAAACTATTTCACAGTGGGTATCAGGTGCTCTTTCTTTGTGTGCAACCCCCAATATTTATCCAACATGCTGATAGATTACATAGAGAAAAACCTTCATTTCGGTTTCACTTGACCACAACACAATTCTAATTATAGTGCCAATGGTAGTTGGGAAAGTTTGGTCCTGTATTTTGTGGGTTGCTTTCATGAAGGGCTTCTTTTGTCATTATGGTGGTGGTGTCTAATAGGAGATTCAGAAACTTGACAAACTCAAGAATCAGCTAAACTCTGCAATTCTGAAATTGTTATATTTTAGGTTCTTCTTTATGTTTTTAACAGCTCCAGACTTTTTAAACTTTTTTATAGCACAGATGTAATTTTAATGGCTTCTTCTTTTTTTTTTTTTTTTTTTTTTTTAAATATCCATTACATGCGCATGTCAACAACCATCTGTCTTTGTTTTTTCAAAAATCACATTTACTTTGCACATATTTTAAACAATCATTAAGGGTGTCAATACTTTTGCCATGTTTTTGACCAAAAAAACCCAACAACATTATTTAATAGAGGTTTCTAATAAGAATGGTTTATGTTAGAAGAAAGGTAAACAGTTTCTCCTCTTTTCTTTGTGTAGAAAAGTATCATTATTCTGGAGTTGACTCTAACTAAGCAACTCAACTCATGGAAGTAAAGTTAGCAAGTACGAGGCACCCACATGTGACAGCAAAAAGAGAAGAGTAAATATTGATTTTTGGTAACTATTTCCCACCCTCTGTATTCATATTTTCTTTATATACAGGAACATGCAGTTTGCCATGTGGAGTTCACAAAGTTGGCACATGAGTGCAGTGACTAAAGTGCGCATTTATCGAAGGAGGGGCTTGCTTACAGGACTCTGATTCTCTCTCTCTCTTTGTCTCTCTCTCGCTCTCTACCACAATCACTCACAAACTCAGTCACACACCTACTAACACACATCTGTGGCTGTTTGAACTAGGTCTTAAGCAAACACAAACTCTATTTTAGCCCACTGTGAAACTGAATATATTGAAAATTGTGAGAACATGACCACATTATCATAAGAAATGTTTCTGATATTTTGCTGTTTGTTTGTATAGTCAGTGCCAGAATTACTGACCCCCCTTTATGGAAATTAGCTAATTCCATTGTATATTGGCTTATAGTGACTTGACTTAATTGTGACTTGATTATATGGCATAAATCTACTCAAAATAGCTCATAATATTGGGTTGGAATCAATATGCTTGCAAAATTATTTCGAAATAAAAAAAATACATAAGTATCGACCCCGTTGCTGTGAAACCCCCAAATTAGTGCAATCAGTTGCCATCAAAAGTTGCATAATTAGTTTCATGGAGTACACTTGTGTGCAATTAAAGTGTCATGAGATCTCAATATAAATACACATACTCCTGGAAGGCTCAGAGTCTATTTGAGAACATACTGTACCTAAATAAATAGCATTTTGAAGGCCAAGGAGCTATCAAAACAATTCCAGGAAAAAGTTCTGGAAAAATATCAGTCAGGGTATGGTTATAAAATAATATCCCAAACGTTGAATGTCTAGCAAGGCACCATTAAATCTATGATTAAAAATGGAAAGGATATCATTTCACAATGCACAATGCACAACTGGAAGAGGCCGTCCACCAAAAGTCAGTGACCAAAAGTATGGCATTAGTCAGAGAAGCAACTAAGAGTCCAAGGGTAACCCTGAAGATGCTGGAGAGATCTACATCTCAAATGGGAAAAGCTGTTTACAGGACAAGCATAACTCAGACATTTGCACCACAGTTTAGCGTGGTAGTGCTGACCTCAAATTGTGAAGATGCTTTTCATCAGCATTGATTGAGAAATTGGTCAGGGTTGAGGGCAAATTAGATTGAGCCACATAAAGGGCAATCATAGAGGAAAACCAGTTTCAGTCTGCACATGACAGGAGACTCATTTGGAAGTTCACCTTATAACAGAACAACAATCCTATGCATACTGCCAAAGCTATACTAGAATGGTTCAAAGTCAAGAACTTGAATGTGTGAAAACTGGCCCAGTCAAACCCCAGACCTCATTCTGATGTAAAATCTGTTTAATATTGGTATCCATCCAATCTAACAGAGATTGAGTAATTCTGCCAAGAAGAATGGGCAAAAATATTAGATCCAAATGTGCAAAGCTGATACATCCAAGAAGACTTGCAGCTGTAATTGCAGGTGGTTCTACCAACTGTTGATCCAGTGTGTGAATACTTATGCATCTAACCTTTGTGTCACAATAAAAACATTTTTAGATGTTAAGTTCAGATATGGAAGTTAAGGAAGATGTTAAAGAAGTGTTTAGCAAAACCAAAGCTTGTGGCCTCCCCTTCACAGACTATATGCCATGATCTTCCCTCAGATTCTACTATGCCCCAATCATGGGTCTATCCCCTATTGGCTGCTGAGAAGAAAGCCAAGGTGGAGTATAGCACTGTAGCCCTCAAATAAGGGTACATCTATCCATCTAGCTCTTCTTTGTGCAAAAAAGGAGGAGGACTCTGATCATGTATTGGTTATTAAGGTTTGAATCAGGTGACAATCAAATATTGTTATCCACTGTCACTCTAGAACAACTCAGAAATGTTTGTATTTTTGCTAAGCTCAATCTCAGAAGTGCCTATAATGTTATCTACAGTGAGGGAAAAAAGTATTTGATCCCCTGCTGATTTTGTACGTTTGCCCAGACAAAGAAATGATCAGTCTATAATTTTAATGGTAGATTTATTTGAACAGTGAGAGACAGAATAACAACAAGAAAATCCAGAAAAACGCATGTCAAAAATGTTATAAATTGATTTGCATTTTAATGAGGGAACTATGTATTTGACCCCTCTGCAAAACATGACTTAGTACTTGGTGGCAAAACCCTTGTTGGCAATCACAGAGGTCAGATGTTTCTTGTAGTTGGCCACCAGGTTTGCACACATCTCAGGAGGGATTTTGTCCCACTCCTCTTTGCAGATCTTCTCCAAGTCATTAAGGTTTTGAGGCTGACGTTTGGCAACTCGAACCTTCAGCTCCCTCCACAGATTTTCTATGGGATTAAGGTCTGGAGACTGGCTAGGCCACTCCAGGACCTTAATGTGTTTCTTCTTGAGCCACTCCTTTGTTGCCTTTTGGGTCATTGTCATGCTGGAATACCCATCCACGACCCATTTTCAATGCCCTGGCTGAGGGAAGGAGGTTCTCACCCAAGATTTGACGGCACATGTCCCCGTCCATCGTCCCTTTGATGCAGTGAAGTTGTCCTGTCCCCTTAGCAGAAAAACACCCCCAAAGCATAATGTTTCCACCTCCATGTTTGATGGTGGGGATGGTGTTCTTGGGGTCATAGGCAGCATTCCTCCTCCTCTAAACACAGCGAGTTGAGTTGATGGCAAAGAGCTCCATTTTGGTCTCATCTGACCACAACACTTTCACCCAGTTGTCCTCTGAATCATTCAGATGTTCATTGGCAGACTTCAGACGGGCATGTATATGTGCTTTCTTGAGCAGGGGGACCTTGCGGGCGCTGCAGGATTTCAGTCCTTCACGGCGTAGTGTGTTACCAATTGTTTTCTTGGTGACTATGGTCCCAGCTGCCTTGAGATCATTGACAAGATCCTCCCGTGTAGTTCTGGGCTGATTCCTCACTGTTCTCATGATCACTGCAACTCCACGAGGTGAGATCTTGCATGGAGTCCCAGGCCGAGACAGATTGACAGTTCTTTTGTGTTTCTTCCATTTGCGAATAATCGCACCAACTGTTGTCACCTTCTCACCAAGCTGCTTGGCAATGGTCTTGTAGCCCATTCCAGACTTGTGTAGGTCTACAGTCTTGTCCCTGACATCCTTGGAGAGCTCTTTGGTCTTGGCCATGGTGGAGAGTTTGGAATCTGATTGATTGATTGATTGCTTCTGTGGACAGGTGTCTTTTATACAGGTAACAAGCTGAGATTAGGAGCACTCCCTTTAAGAGTGTGCTCCTAATCTCAGCTCGTTACCTGTATAAAAGACACCTGGGAGCCAGAAATCTTTCTGATTGAGAGGGGGTCAAATACTTATTTCCCTCATTAAAATGCAAATTAATTTATAACATTTTTGACATGCGTTTTTCTGGATTTTCTTGTTGTTATTCTGTCTCTCACTGTTCAAATAAACCTACCATTAAAATTATAGACTGATCATTTCTTTGTCAGTGGGCAAACGTACAAAATCAGCAGGGGATCAAATACTTTTTTCCCTCACTGTACATCTATCAAGGAATTTAGTGGAAGATGGCTTTTTGCCATTATGAGTACTGTGTGGTACCATATGGACTTGCTAACGCCCACCTCTGCATTGCAGGCATTCAGTAATAATGTTCTTCGTGACATTCTAGGAAAGTGAACCATGTTAAATGAGTACTGGCTAGACTATTGGAACAGCAGCTGTATGTAAAAGGTGAAAAAATTTGTTGAGGTCCACATGCCCAAAATCATGCTCCTGGCCAATGTCCTTAACATGGATGATTTTGGACCAATCCAAAATTAGTGCTGTCAGTGAATGGCCAATCCCAAGAACCATGAAAGACCTCCAAAGATTCTCTTTTAATTCATTCAAAGTTTTAGCTCCATTCCAACACCCCTCACTTCTCTACTAACAAAGGGTCCATGCAAGCTTACCTACAATCCTCAAGTAGACCAAGCCTTCTAAAAGCTTAAGGAGACTTTCACCATGGCTCCTATTTTGAAAAATCCAGATCCCTTCTTCCATGATGAAGAGGTTGATGCTGCAGAAACCAGAATTACTGGTTACCCATTACCCAAGCTTCACCCCATAGCCATCTTTTCCCAGAGAAGTTTCCCAAACAGATCATAACTATGATATTGGAAACAGGCAGTAAAGTTTGCTTTAGAGGAGTGGTGTCATTGGCCGGAAGGAGCAGAACATCCGTTTGTCATCTACACGGATCACAAGAACCTACAGTAAAAAGCTAGATGGGCCTGTTCTTCTCATGGTTTCAATTCATCATCTCTTATGATCCTGCATCCAAAAACACCAAGTCAGATGCCCTTTCTCACATGCACACAGAATGTCCCAGAGAGGACACCATAGATCCCATCATTCCAGAGTCTTGTTGGTGCTAATAAGTGGGACATAGAGTGCGAGTTAGCACAAAGACAAGAAAACCAACCACTACAATGTTCCAATGATAACATTTGTGCCTCCCTAGTCCCTTGAGAAATTAATCACTTGTGCGAATTCATCACTAGCTAGTAGTCATCTTGGGTTGCATAAAACTTTCCAGTTAATCCAAGCCAAATGTTGGCGCTAGTGTTCTATGCTAATGTACAACCAGAAGTCGGTGGGGGGTGGTTTGTCATGACACCACCCACTTCTGTAACAAAAATCCCAGTTCCATGCCACAGCTAAAAACTTCTGCATTGAATTCAATTTCCCATGATTAAAACAGACTATGAACTCATAGAACTCATAGCTGCCACATGACCAGCCACATGATTAATTTCCCCAAATCACAGTCACTGATTACTAATACAACGAACCTGTTTCAAATCAGATACTTCCTTTAAATAAACCAGACTTTTATTCATTCATTGTGAAGACTTGGAACCTTGAGGCAGATGGGTTACAACAGCAGAAGATCTCATTCCACTCCTGTTAGCAAAGAACAGGGTTCTGAGCCTACGATGGGCACATGCTCACAGAAATAGGCCAGGTGAAGATTGGAAAAATGTTACCTGGTCTTTTTCCCACCTTCAACTCAAATTTCCTCTTTGAGGACCAATAAATGATCGATCGATCGATCGATCGAATCTGTCTATCTATCTATCTATCTAACTGTCCAGTTTCTGTGATTATAAAGGGGCTGGTGAGTGTATATTCAATTTCGCTCATTTTCATGAAGGGTTCTAGTAATTCTGGAGATGACGCCAAAGGTATGATAAAATCCTGTATTTTGTTTAAGAACTATAATAAAACAAGGCAGCAGAGATCAACAAGAAGTAGAAGTGGATAACTTGTATATTGTTCATTTGGAGTGAATTTATGACAATGCCAAATTTATGTTATTGTCCTTAATGTTCTATGCTCTCACTAATCCTGGAACAGGTTTTTACATATATAGACATTTAGTTGGGCAGGGTTAAGCTCCATCATCACCTTTGAATCATTTGTAAATGTAGATGGTCTTTTGGCTGCCAGATATGTTGCTTTTCAGACAAAACCAAAACAGCAAAGAAAAAAAAAAAGTGAGCCTTTGGTTTGGCAAGCCATCTGGTGTATGTGATATATTTAAAGATTAATAGAAAATGAGTTATAGAGTGTGTCGCCATACAAGTATTTAAAGCTATTCAGTATTGCTAGGGTTTAGTCACACTATTACGCAGAGTTCAATACACACTGAATCGTTATCTACAATCACAGTTCAATGTTAAAAGAGTGTTTTCACTGTTATAGAGGGTCCACATTATGGGGAAACCATCAAAAATATATATCAAATCTACGCAGCGTATATTGTGGTTTTGTTATTCAGTCCAGTGGTCTTTTATTTGTTTCTTAAAGTGTATAGAGTTCTGAGTTAAGAATATATTTCTGTCCTTCCTATATTATTAACTCCTAGGTTAGCACCTTTCAGTAGCATGGCACTTGAGGACTCTATTCTGTACATGGCTTGTTGAATCCTCTGCATCATTATATTGCTTCTATCAGGTCACAAAGTGGATACTCTGAAGCACAATATTCTGCATGCTGTCCTCTGCAGGCTCTGTCAGCTAAACTTAGGCACTTACAATGTTTTTTTTTATTTTTATAAAATGTAACCTCACACAAAGTAGCAATTTGAGGAAAGCATTGTTAAAACAAGCCTTCATACACAGACAAGGTGCAGACATTTGAGTTTTGTTTAGCAGATTTTTAAATATACGAGTGACATGAATTTAAGTGCAGCCTATTATCATCATCTGACACGAGCCATTCTGTACCTGCCTATAATGTGAAAGGTCACCAACATTTATTGTGTCTGCATGAAAGCACTACCGTGCTTCAGTAATGGGGCGTCACAGAGCGGTTTACTTGCCTTGAAAACTTAATTGTTGGGCAAAGGAAATAGGGCATCGGAAATTTTAGGTGCATGTGGGCTTTCTGTTTACGTCTGACTTTTTTTTCAAGAGGAGCAGATCACAGGGTGGCAGAGGAGGCTCTAAGAATTAGCCTGGAAATAGGTTCCTTACGTGCCAATGTTAAATAAAAAATAAGGCCAAAAGCAAACCTAGAACCAAAACAGCTTATGTCTTATGGTCTTATGGCTCATGGAACCAACTCAGAAAATGTAAGGTGTCTCAACCCAAGGCAGTAAAACCAGTGCTTACTGTCTTGTATTTGTGTTCTTATTCTGATGTGATGGAAAGGGCAGTATTCTCATTTTGATGGTAATGTTTCCCTGTCTGTGTGTCTCTTTTGGGCAGTCTGATGACATGCCACCATGACCTAAGTCATAACTGCACAGGCACAGATTTAAAAGTGTTTTTGCAGAGTTTGCAGAAAGAGAGAGAGAGAGAGAGAGAGAGAGAGAGAGAGAGAGAGAGAGAGAGAGAGATGTTTGAGGTGTTCATCTTCAATCAGACTAGATGAGACCATGACTTCACTGTCAACATGGATGACAATGACATTTTCAGACCTTGTCAGTAAAATGCTATTTTTCAAACAGAAGTGCTTTGAGGCTTTGACTTGGTTTTTGACTCACCATATGTATGATGATTTCACCAATCTGTTTCTGTTTGCATGACGTTGTAGAGGATTTATAAACAATTAGACCACATTCATGTGTGAAAGTCATCAAGTGCTGCATAAGCTCAGACTTCTTAGCCGCAGAGTTACATTTGACTCTGTTGAGCAACCAGGGTTTTTTTCTCTCTCTCTCTTGGGTCATTTGTTGGATTAACAGATGATCACACTGCACCTAAAACTATACCACATACCTGCAGCATGATTGCAAATTTAGAGCAATTCACACAAGCCAACTTGCATGAATACCTCTGAATGGTCAATATTTGCACTAGGATTTAGTTTAGTTCAGTTTAGTTTAGTTGCATTTTTTCTTATAATGCCTATTATACATAATTTAAATATAACACAGTTTTGCCTTGTATAATTTTCACAAATTCTTGGTGAGCCTTGATATTATTTTATCTAATGTGTGTTAAAAGTCTCTGTTGTATAATCATAGACACTATACTGTATATTCACATTTACAGATCTTTGTTTGGGATTATTTTTCCCCAGTTTATATGAATATGTAGGCTATACTCCTTATGAGTCTTCCTAAACCGCTGGATTCAAATTCAGTCTGGACTATTCTTAATCCAAGTTTAAAAAAAAAAAACATTTAAGGAGGAGGGAAGAGTTTTAGACATGCTATATTCTGGTCAGATGTCCTCATTCCTTTCACAGGATTTATTTGCTTTTGGTCAAAATGGACTATTTGGCCTTGGTCAGGCCCAATTTTGCACTTGGGAGTGGCAGAACAGGAAAGGATTAGTCGTTTTTCATTGACCAAAATCTGGTCCTGAATTTACCATAAATCAAATAAAACCATCATCTTTGCTTATATAAATATGACAGAAAATTGATATACTACTTGAAAACTGCAAATGAAATAAAAACCAAAGATACACATACGGTCAATTGCACAAGGCATTAAATCTTATTTATTTATTTAGCTATTTATTTAATAATAAGGCCTACAATTACATTTCCCAAATGGACAATTTATCAACATCTAAACACAGCGGTTAAAAAGGGAAATATTTTAGCAAAATCATGATAGTGAAAAAATTCCAGTGAAATTTAACGATAGGAGAGAGAGAGAGAGAGAGAGAGAGAGAGAGAGAGAGAGAGAGAGAGAGTTATTAATCAATGCACTTTATTGTATAATCATTATAAAGTTTCTATTTCATTTGACTCGAGGACAGAAGCGAGCTCATGGGCACCATTAACCACTAGAGGGCACTATTCAATAAGACTCCACATCACTCTGTACAGCAGAATACCCTTAGACATTGACTGGGCTTTTTCTACGCTGTCATCTTAAACTGGTTCATTTGATGAGAGTAGGTGTATGTAGAAGTGTACCTATATCGTCAGATTTAGACCGAATAATATGATTACTATTTTAGTGTGATTGTGGGGCACAGTGTTAGGGTGTTTTCATATATGGTCCTTTTCAGGGGTCTAAGCACAGTTTGCTGGATTTTTGGCCCATGTGTGAACACTCCAATCAATCTCAGGCCCTTTTAAAGCAAACCGAACCAAGATCATCTTGGGAGGGGTTCGCTTTCAGCTTAAGGTACAGTATGTAAAAACATGCATTGTGCATACAAATCACTCTGGGCTCACCTGAATTTTCCATTTGAGAAGTGTCATACAGTCCTCCGTACAGATTGCGCTATTCAATATGGCTGCTTCTGCTGGAAGAGGGATGTTATGGACAGAAGAGGAAATGGCTGCATTTCTCCAAATTTGGAATTATCAACCACCCACAGAAATTCGAAGGTGTTTCTTCAGTTTTCAGCAGAACTGAAAGACAGAATTTAAGCAGACCAACTTGCAATGCTGAGTTAAAGTGAAAATGTTACACCAGAAATATATGGCCACACGAGATAAACTGCGATCTAGTGCACAGTCAGCCAATGTCAAGTGGCCTCTCCACGATTTATTAAACGAAATTCTTGGTACAAGCCTCTGCGTGAACACAACTGATTTCAAATGTGCTTTATTGCTGAACCCACAATGCACAGCACTGCAAGAGGACTAGGGGGAAAAAAGCAACAGTATGAACACAAAGAGGTTTAAGACCCCATTATTGCTTAAGTGGACCAAAAAAGGATCTGAGTCCACTTTCAGGGACACGGACAGTGTGAATGCAAAGAGAACTGGGTCCTTTTTCACTTGGTTCTCCCATTGGTCAACGTCAAGGGAGCTGAGTTCAGGTCACATATAAATACTCATGGAGAGTACATAACACGAGCAACTAAATAACAATTCCAAAAAAATACTTTGCACAAACAAAGCACCACTGTACTTTACTCAAAGTTTGTGAGCGCTTTAGAATGTTCTATATATCTGCATAAATAGGACATAAAACAAGTCCAAAAAAAGTAGACAAAGAGAACCTAATTAAACAAATGAGATAAAAATATTATACTTAATCCTTTATTTATTGAGGAAAATGATCCAATATTGAATATCTATGAGTTCCAAAACTATGTGAACCTCTAAGATTAGCAGTTAATTTGAAGGTGAAATTAAAATCAGGTGTTTTCAATCAGTGAGATTGTGAGTGAGCACCCTGTTTTATTTAAAGAACAGGGATCTATCAAAGTCTGATCTTCACAACACATGTTTGTGGAAGTGGAAGTTTGTTCAAGGCATGAACAAAGGAGATTTCTGGGGACCTCAAAAAAAAAGAGTTGTTGATGCTCATCGGGCTGGAAAAGGTTACAAAACCATCTCTAAAGAGTCCACAATCAGACAGATTGTGTACAAATGGAGGAAATTAAAGACCATTGTTACCCTCCCCTGGAGTGGTTGACCAACAAAGATCATTCCAACAGCAAGACATGTAATAGTCCGCAAGGTCACAAAGGAACCCAGGGTAACTTCTAAGCAACCAAAGGCCTCTCACAAGGTTATTGTTCATGAGGCCACCATCAGGAGAACACTGAATAACAATGGTGTGCATGCAGGGCTGCAAGGAGAAAACCATTGCGCGCCAAAAAGAACATTGCTGCCCTTCCATAGTTTGCTAAAGATCATGCGGACAAGCCAGAAGGCTTTTGGAAAAATGTTTTGTGGATGGATGAGATCAAAATAGACCATTTTGGTTTAAATGAGAAGGGTTATGTTTGGAGAAAGGAAAACTGCATTCCAGCATTAGAACCTTATACCATCTGTGAAACATGTTGTTGGTAGCATCATGGTTTGTCCCTGTTTTGCTGCATCTGGGCCATCATTGATGAAACAATGAATTCTGAATTATACCAGCGAATTCTAAAGGTAAATGTCAGGATATCTGTCCGTGATGTAAATCTCAAGAGAAAGTGGGTCATGCAGCAGGACAATGATCCAAAGCACACGAGCCATTCTACCAAATGTTTTGGACTGGCCAAGTCAAAGTCCGGACCTTAATCCTATATATATATATATATATATATATATATATATATATATATATATATATGAATTTTTCACAGCCTTCTTTGCTCATATTTACCAAGGGTGTCAATATTAGTGGAGGACATTATATGTATGTATATAATATGTATACTGGTCTTTTGTTTTTGTTATACACTGAAGACTGGGTTTGAGATCTAAAGATGATCAGAATCTGAAGATGGATCAGAATTTCAGCTTTCATTTTCTGACATTTACATCTAGATGTGTTAAACAACTTAGAACATGGCACCTTTGGTGGAGACCACCTAATTTTTAGCCTAACAAAATTAATGGAACAGATAACAAAGAACAGATCTTATAGTAAATTAAAGTAAATTTAATTCCACCTCAGCGCTGTGAAAGACTGATCTCCAGTTATCGGAAGAGTACAAGCGTTTTTTCCTGACAAAAAATATGAATTTTGTATATTTGAATCTTTTGAATCTACTTTTTTGTTTTGAATTCGCTATGGGTAAGATTCCAAGTTTAAAAAATTCAGAACCCTAAAAACAAATCCCAAAAATGAAAATATCAGAAATACAGATTTGGCATAAACTAGGTTGAGGGTGAATCATTTGGGATTCCCAGGGAAAATTAGATGTTTTCTGTCATGTATATCAGAGAAGGAACTCTGGACTGCAGTTCCCAGCAGCCACTGCACCTCACTGCATCACAGTCACATGACCATCTGCACACTCCTGTGTATATAGATAGTTTGCACTGCACTCCTTGTTTTGTGTTCGTCTTTCTTTACCGTTGTCTCTGTTTCTGTGTTTATGGTCTTTGTTTCACAGTTATTCTTTGTCTTAGTGTTCTGCCACATGTTCATAGCTTCTTTTGTGTTTGTTTTCATTGTTATTAAACTCTTTATCTGCACTTGCATCTGTCTCTGCCTAAAAACAATGACAGAACGCAAGACCTACTAAGAGGCCTTGTATGAAAGGGAGATGCCGAGGTGGGAGAAGGAGGGAAAATTCTCCCTCATAAAAGCCAATTGGGAATGGCTCGACGTGATGTATTCCATCATGGGCTATGCCAAAGGGGAGCCTTCCAACCAGGCTGGAACCAACTCCCACCCTCCCTCCCCCACTGTGGATCTAGTCCAGCATGCAGAGTCAATGGAGAACGTCGTTCAGACTCCCTGCTCGTCTGAGGAATCAGTCTCCCTGTTCAGCTGAAGATGTTGCTCTGCCTCCTGGCGCGGCCAAGAGCTCCGCTTCCCTGCTCTGCCTTAGACGTCACTATGTCAGGCTCTGCTATGGACATCGCTCCGCCTTCCTGCTCGGCTGAGGACGTCTCCCCGGCTTCCTGCTCGGCTGAAGACGTCACCCCGGCTTCCTGCTCGGCTGAGGACGTCGCCCGGTTTCCTGCTCGGCTGAGGACGTCGCCCCGGCTTCTTTCTCGGCTGTAGACGTCGCTCAGCCTTTCTGCTCAGCTGAGGACATCGCTCCTTTTCTTTGCTTCGCGCCGTATGTCGCTCCCCCTTCCTGCTCCACAGAAAGAATCGCTCCTCCCTCTAGCCTCGCAAAGAACCTCGCTCCTCCCTCTCGCCTTGCAGAGAGCATCGCTCCCCCCTTGGACCTCGCGGAGAGCGTCGCTCCCCCCTCAGGCTCCACCTTGAGCTTTGTTCCTCCCGCTGGCTGTGGAGTAGCTATCGCTCCGCATTCAAGCCAGGCCGGGGATATCATGTCATCTCTCTGCTGTGCTGAAGAGACCGCCCCATCCCGACAGACCATAACACCTGCGTCGCTCTGACTTCCTCTTCCACTGAGGACTACACTCTGCCAGTCTCCCTGTGCATTTTCCAAGTGGTCAAACTCAGCATTGAGCTATGAAGTGGAGTAAAGATCAATAAATACAGTTGTACTTGAGATTTGTGAACCCTACAGAATTTTCTATAATTCTGCATGCATAAATATGCTCTAAAACATCATAAAATTTTCACACAGGTACTAAAAGTAAACAATGAGAAACCAGTTAAACAAATGAGACAAAATTATTATACCTGGTAATTTATTTATCGAGGAAAATGATCCAATAGTAAATATCTGTGAGTGGCAAAAGTATGTGAATCTTTAGAATTAGCAGTTAATTTGAAGGTGAAATTAGAGTCAGGTATTTTCAATCAATGAGATGACAATCAGGTGTGAGTGAGCGCATTGTTTTATTTAAAGAACAGAGATCTATCAAAGTCTGATCTTCACAACACATGTTTCTGGAAGTGTATCATGGCATGAACAAAGGAGATTTCTGAAAGCCTCAGAAAAAGAGTTGTTTGTGCTCATCAGGCTGGAAAAGGTTACAAAACCATCTCTAAAGTGTTTGGACTCCTCCAATCCACAGTCAGAGATTGTGTACAAATGGAGGAAATTCAAGATCATTGTTACCCTCCCTAGGAGGGGAGACCAACAAAGATGTGAAAGTGCAAGACGTGTAATAGTCGACGATGTCACAAAGGAATACAGCGTAACTTCTAAACATCCAAATGCCTTTCTCACATTGGCTAATGTTAATGTTCATGAGTCCACCATCAGGAGAACACTGAACAACAATGATGGTGTGCATGGCAGGGCTGCAAGGAGTAAACCACTGTTCTCCAAAAAGAACACTGTGCCCATCTATAGTTCATAGATCACGTGGACAAGCCAGAAGGCTATTGGAAAATGCTTTGTGGACGGATGAGACCAAACTAGAACTTTTTGGTTTAAATGAGAAGGGTTATGTTTGGAGAAATCAAAACACTGCATTCCATCATGTGAACCTTATCCCATCTGTGAAACATGGTGGTGGTAGTATCATGGTTTGGGCCTGTTTTGATGCATCTGGACCAGGATGACTTGCCATCATTGATGGAATAATGAATTCTGAATTATACCAGCTAAGTCTAATGGAAAATGTCAGGACATCTGTCCATTAACTGAATCGCAAGAGAAAGTGGGTCATGCAGCAAGACAACGATCCTAAGCACACAAGTCGTTCTATCAAAGAATGGTTAAAGAAGTATCTGAAAAAAGCAGTTCATGTGAGGAAACCCACCAACATTCCAGAGATGAAGCTATTCTGTACGGAGAAGGAACGGGCTAAAATTCCTCCAAGCCGATGCGCAGGACTGATCAACAGTTACCGCAAACGTCTAGCTGCAGTTATTGCTGCACAAGGGGGTCACACCAGATACTGAAAGCAAAGCTTCACATACTTTTGCCACTCACAGATATGTAATATTGTATCATTTCCCTCAATAAATAAATCAGCAAGTATTATATTCTTGTCTCATTTGTTTAATTGGGTTCTCTTTATCAACTTTTACGACTTGCATGAAAATCTGATGATGTTTTAGGTCATATTTATGCAGATATATCGAAAATTCTAAAGGGTTTACAAACTTTCAACACCACTATAAATAAATCAACAGAAGATGATGCAAAGCACTCAATGTTTAGTATATGCCCAGGCAAACACTTAGGTAATGTTCTAGCTAGTTAAGATACACAACATTAGCTTGCTGACAATCTTCTTTATGGATGGAAATGTCTAATTTTTCAATACCTGAAAAATATGTAGGAGGAATATTATATTTATTCAATAATTACTCAATCACTTCTGCTATTATCATCTAAAAGAAAACCCAGCATCCCTCAATGCTGCTAAAAAAATAATTATAGAATCATATTGGATTATCTGGAGGATCTTTAAATCCAAATCTTATTATTGATTGTATACTGTGTGATGTATTCTGTGTTTTAATGGGGCTGTTTTGTGAGGTGGTGAGTGCTGACATGTGAGGAATGCTATCATTGTCATCTGCCAGTATCTCTGCGAAAATGAGAAATATTTAAATTATCTGTTCAGTAGTATAATTTGAAGTGGCATAGACCAAAACCTCTTCGGATTTCTGCTTACATATTTTATGAGCAATTCTGTTTGTATTTCCATATGTTAATTGTAACTATGGGAAATGAATAAACCAACAGATTTGAAAAGGAGGGTAACCATTTGCTAGTTAGCTAATGAACTAGAACAGTGGTCACTAACCCTCTTCCTTGAGAACTACCTTCCTGCAGGTTCTATCTCCAGCCAAAATCGAACACACCTGTTTTAGTTGAAATAACTTCTTAAGGCATTGATTAGATGGTCAGGTGGGCACGATTATGGTTGGAGCTAAAGTCTTCAGGAAGGTAGGTCTCCAGGAACAGTGTTGGTGACCACTGAACTAGAAGATATGATCGGGGTGGCTGGTATTAATGGGAAATCTTTCAGACGGGGAAAAAAACATCAATATAAGGTTTCATTTGTGTCATTTGTAGTTAACAAAGGGAAACCAAAGGAAACAGCTCCACAACAGTCATAATAAAAATACACATCATGGTATGAAGTGACCATTGGGGGCTGAGTCGGATGAGCTCAATGCAGTACGGATGCAGCAAGATTCATACAGTCTGTCAATGACAGTCATGCCAGGTGATAACACGGGGTGAAACCCCAGCAAACAGGGGACGTCCCCCGGACATTCCGAACATCCTCTTAGGTCTGTATTTGGTCGGTTTATAACGTTCTCTGGCGGACGTTTCGAGGACGTCAGAGGATATCAAATCATAACACTACTGAATGTGTTCATTTCAGCGAAAGTCCCCTAAGCGTCTCGAATGGGCGCTAGACGTCCTGTGAACGTCCCCTTGAACATCCGTAGGACGTTAAGGGGACCCTACACATGGACGTTCAGGGGACGTTCATAGCGGCCATTTAGGGGACATCCTGGGGACCTTTTTTTGTCAGCTGAGACACCCCCTAGATTTGATATTTTGACCCCCTGATATTTTTCAACCTGTAGCCTCCATCCATAACGTTATCAGTTGTGTTAAGCCTAGTGCACACTACACAATTTTAGCCCTGATTTCTCAATCGCTGATTAAATTTCAGTTTCAGCGACTATTTGCTGCACGCTCCCATGGCCACCACTTGTGTAGTGTGAATGGTTCAGTGACACAATTTTCCCAGCCTGCGAGCGAATCATGTGATTTTCTCAGTAATGAATCATGTAGTGTGAAACCTTCCATGACTAGTTGCAAGAACGGCACTGAGAGACAGCCAATCAGCATCCGAGAGGCAATCAAATTCATCTGCTGTCATGCACTGCAGATGCCTGAAACTAGTTCTATCAGCCATCTGTTTGTGCGGGAGGGTGAGGGCAAAATGTAAACACAATAATATTGCTTCTATGAGAAATTATTCAAACAAATGGTTGTTAGGAACAGCAAAAATAAAAAGAAAGACAGCATAATTCCTGCAAGTGCACAGTATAAAACACGATACAGTCAGGTCCTTAAACATTTGGATAATGACAAATTTATTGTTATTTTATCAGCCTACCATAGTATATTGGTGTTGAAATTACATAGTGAATATGTCCTCATAGTACAGACTTTATTTTAAGGGAATATACATCCAAATTGATTGAGCAGTGTAGGAATAACAGCACTTTTTATATGTGCCCCCCTTCCCGTCTTTTATTTAGGGACCAAAAGTAACTGGAGAAACTAACACCCATCATAATCAAATGACCATGATAATTTAAATGTTCATTAAAAAAATTGGTTGCAAATCCTTTTCATTCAATGACTGCCTGATGTGTGGAACCTGTACACATCACCAGATGCTGGGTTTCTTCCCTGGTGATGCCCTGCCAGGGATTTAATGTAGCTGTCTTCAGCTCCTGCTTATTCTTGGGGCGTTTTGCCTTCAGCAAGTGAAATGCATGCTTTATTGGATTCAGGTTGGGTGATTGACTTGGCCATTGTAGAACATTCCACTTCTTTGTCTTAAAGTCTTGGGTTACTTGAGCATGCTTTGCGTCATTGTCCATCTGCACTGTGAAGCACTGTCCAATGAGTTTTGGAGCACTTGTCTGAATCTAAGCAGATAATATAGACCTATACACTTCAGAATTGATCCTGCTGCTTTTGTCATCAGTCACATCATCAATACATACAAGGAAGCCGGTTCCACTGGCAGTCATACGTGCCCACTCCATATGCTTTGGCTCATGAGCAGTTCTTTCCCTTCTCCATACTCTTTTCTTCCCTTAATTCCGGTACAAGTTTATCTTTGTCTCATCTGTTCATAGCATGTTGTTCCAGAACAGTACAGGCTTTAAAAAAAAAGTTTTTGGCAAACTCTAATGTTCCTGTTCCTGTTTTTGAGTCTTACCAATGGTTTACATCTTGTGGTAAACCCCCCTTATTTACTCTGGTGAAGTCTTCTCTTGATCGTTGACTTTGTTACAAATATTCCTACCTCCTGGAGTCTGTTCTTGATCTGGCCAACTGTTGTAAAGGGGGTTTTATTCACAAGGGAAAGAATACTTCTGTCATGCACCACGGTTGTTTCCAAGGTCCTCCAGGCCTTTTGGTGTTTCTGAGCTCACCAGTGTGTTCTTTCTATTGAAGAATGTACTAAATAGTTGTTTTGGACACACCTTTTCGCTATCTCTCTGATGGGTTTCTTTTGATTTTTCAGTCCAATGATGGCTTGCTTCACTGGCAGTAACAGCTCTTTGGACTTCATATTGACAATTAACAGCAATAGATTCCTAATGCAAATGTCAAACTTTAAATTAAACCTTTTATCTGCTCATAAAAGGTATAACACACACCTGGTCATGGAACAACTGAGCTGCAAATTACTTTTGGACACTTAAAATGGGGGGCACATTTAAAATGTTCTGTAATTCCAACGCTGTTCACTCGATTCGGATGTAAATACCCTCAAATTAAAGCTGAAAGTCTGCACTTTCATTATTTCTACATTATTTAATTTCAACTCCAGTATACTGTGCTAGTCAGCTAAAAATGATAACTTTGTCAATGTTCAAATACAACCCCAATTCTGAAAAAGTTGGGACAGTATGGAAAATGCTAATAAAATCAGAGGAGTGATTTGTAAATGTACTTTGACTTGTATTTAAACAAAACAACAACAAAAAAAAACATATAAAGACAAGGTATTTGATATATTACCTAATCAACTGCATAGTTTTTTGAAGGTAAACATTTATTTTGAAATTGATGCATGCAACACGTTCCAAAAAAGTTGGGACAGGGGAATTTTAGAGCTAATATAGATGTGAGGAGTTGAAATAAGAAGGTGAGGTGAAACAGGTGAGGTAATTGTCTAATCATACTATATAAGGAGTTTTCAAAAGGCCTAGTCCTTCAAGAATAAGGATGGATCGAGGCTCGTCAATCTGCCAGCAGATGCATCAGCAAATAATCCAGCACTTTGAGAACAACATTCCCCAAAGACAATTCGGTAGGATTTTGGGCACCTCAACTTCTACGGTGCACAATATAATTAAAAGATTCAAGGGATCCAGTCAAATCCCGGTGCATAAAAGGCAAGGTCAAAAACCACTTCTGAATGCGCGTGATCTCCGATCCCTCAGACGTCACTGTCTTAAAAACCGTCATGAGTCTGTAATGGAGTTCCTGACATGGGCTCAGGAATACTTTGGTAAGCCTTTGTCAGTCAACACTATTCGCCGCTGCATCCACAGATGCAAATTAGGGCTTTACTACGCAAAGCAGAAGCCATACATCAACACTGTCCAGAAGCGCCACCGACTTCTCTGGGCTGTGTCTCATCTGAGATGGACAGTAGCACAGTGGAATCGTGTTTTGTGGTCCGACGAGGCAACGTTTCAAATAATTTTTGGATAAAACAGGCGTTGTGTTCTCTGGGAAAAAGAGGAAAAGGACTATCCAAGCTGTTATCAGTCAGGTCGAAAAGCCAGTGTCTGTCATGGTATGTGGGTGTGTCAGTGCCTATGATGTGGGTAACGCACATCTGTGAGGGCACCATTAATGCAAAAAGATATGTATACATTTTGGAGCAACACATGCTGCCATCCAGAGCAGGACAACGCCAAACCACATTCTGCCCAGATTACAAGCACAGGGTTGCGTAAGCAGAGAGTGCGGGTGCTAGCATGCCCTGCCAGCAGTCCTGACCTGTCTCCGATTGAGACTGTGTGGCACATTATGAAGTACAAAATAAGGCATAGAAGGCCCCTTTACAGTTGTGCAGCTGAAGAAATGCATAATGGATGAATGGGGGAAAATTCTGCTTGCTAAACTTAACCAACTGGTGTCTTCAGCATCCAAACACTTAAGTGTTAAACAGTTGACTGTCCCAACTTTTTTGAGTGTATTACAGTCATCAGATTTGAAATTAGTGTATATTTTCAAAAATAAATTAAATTCAAAGTAAAAGTAAAACAACAAATAATGTGTCAGTAATGTGTTTTCAATATAGTACAAGGTGAACTGAATTTTCAAATGATTCTTTTTGTTTGTTTTTTTGCATTTTCCATACTGTCCCAACTTTTTCAGAATTGGTTGTGTTTATGGATCTGACAGGACCTCCAGTTCTCTTTTGCCCATGTCTCCCCAACCAATATTTCCATCTCTTTTTTTCAGTCTAAAATATTGACAAAGATGATAAACAGATCTTGCATTTTTGTGAGACAACTGTATTTGGAGGTCTGGTGCTTTCCTGTGATTAACAATCATGTAGCGTGTGACCCTCATATGCGAGCAATCATGTAGTATGCACACCTACATCCACCAAACAACTGATTGGAAGCTATTAAAGTCATGCAGTGTGAAAGGAGATTTTCAAAGTCTTGATCAGCCTCAAATTCTCAGTCACTGACTAATTTTTGGGCTTGTGTGTATATATGCTAGGAGTGTAACTGAATACAAATGCATAATTTGGATTGAACAGAGAGAGCATCCTAAATACATATGAATACAGATAGGCAGATTATTCGTGTTTTGCCAGCTTCAGAGAAAAAATTCACAAAAATACTCTCATGGATATCAAACAATTGCAAACACAACACAAAATATTTTGTATTTTTTGGTTTATCCAAAAAATATGTATATTTGTGAAATATAGGTGTGCAACAATTATCAGCATTCCTATGAATTCATATGAGAAAAATATATTTGGAGTATTCCCACTGATATTTTAATTTTTTTTTTAGTACACCTGGGTGACTAGGAACAGGAAATTGTTCAACTATGACTTCCTGTTTCACAGGGGTATAAATATGAGGTAACACATAGGCCAAATTCCCTTATTCCTTCATAACAATGGGTAAGACCAAGGAATATAGCTGTGATGTGTAGCAAAAGGTTGTTGAGCTTCACAAAATGGGAAGTGGCTATAAGAAAATAGCACAAGCATTGAAAATGCCCATTTCCACCATCAGGGCAATAATTAAGAAATTCCAGTCAACTGGAAATGTTATGAATCAACCTGGAATTGGACGTGTGTCTATATTGTCTCAACGCACTCTGAAGAGGACGGTTCGAGTGGCCAAAAAATCTCCAAGGATCACAGCTGAAGAATTGCAAAAGTTAGTTGCGTCTTGGTGTCAGAAAGTCTCCAAAACTACAATCTGAAGTCACCTACATCACCACAAGTTGTTTGGAAGGGTTTCAATCAAAAAGCCTCTACTCTCTCATCCAAAAACAAACTCAAGCGTCTTCAGTTTGCCAGACAATACTGGAACTTCAAATGGGATCGGGTTCTATTGTCAGATGAAACCAAAATAGAGCTGTTTGGCAAAAACACCAGAGGTGGTTTTGGTGCAAACAGAGAGTGTAATATGGTGGTGGCTCTTTAATGTTTTGGGGCTGTTTTTCTGCCAGAGGATCTGGACATTTTGTTAGGACACCTGGGATCATGGACTCTATCGAATATCAACAGATATTAAATGAAAACCTGACTTCAAATGGGCCATGGTTGGATCTTCCAGCAGGACAATGATCCAAAACATACATCAAAATCAACACAAATGGTTTACTGCCCACAAAATCAAGGTCCTGCCATGGCCATCCCAGTCCCTTGATTTGAACCTCATAGAAAACCTGTGGGGGGGAACTGAAGAGGAGAGATCACCAGTCCACCATGGACCACAAAATGTGAAGGATCTGGAGAGATTCTGTATGGAGGAACGGTCTCAGATCACTTGCCATGTATTCTCCAACCTCCATCAGGCATTATAGGAGAAGACTCTGTTATCTTTGCAAAGTGAGGTAGCACAAAATATTGGGTGCCATTAATTCTTGCACACCTATATTTAACAAAGATATTTTCGGGGGAATAAACCTGTGTTGTGTTTGCAGTTGTTTGATCTCCATGACAGCAGAGTATTTTTGTGATTTTTTTTTTTTAAACAAAGGATCAAAAGTTTAAACAATAAAGACAATTTTTCACAGGCTTCTTTGCTCATGTTTACCAACGGTGCCAGTATTAGTGGAGGGCACTGATAGATAGATAGATAGATAGACATACACGCATTCGATAGACCCACACATAAACACACACACACACACACACACACACACACACACGTCCAATATTTGTAATAGCCGACTTTGCCGTTAGCTTTGCCGTTAGCCTCAAAAAAAAAAAAAAAAAAAAAAGACAAAACGAGCCGAATTTGAATTTGTAACGGTCGTCCTGCTGCACGCGCACACGTAAGAACCCGCTGAACTCTCTAATCTCTCGCACACAAAACCAGCGCGCGGAGGCTCGCGCATTACCAACCCGGCTTATCCCCATCTGCTCTGACCTCCACACACACACAAACACACACACACACACACACACTGCGTTTTTATGGAGCTAAGAAAGACCCAATGACAGCGTGAACTGCATGGCTTTGCTGTTCGAGGTCGCAACTTTTCTCTCTCTTTTTTTTTTTTTTCTTTTTTCTGTTTTTTTGGACAACGCAAAAGAATTGACAAAAGGACGCGGAAAATGTCTGACTCTGACCAGCTGTGTAGGTTTGTGCCACTACTGTCATCATACCTTGTTTCTTTCTGCTCTGGGGTCGCATGCGTAGAAGTACAGTACCTTTTCAAACATTGCAACCTTCACCACAGGTCCAGTGCTGGGGATAAGGCATGAGCACACAGGCAACATGGAGTTTGATATTAGCATTACAAGAAGAAATAGATATCTTCACTTGAGTAGAAGAATTATTAGTCAGTATTTGTTTTGCTGCAGAAAAGCATTGTTTGCCAAATAATGTGTGTGTGTGTGTGTGTGTGTGTGTGTGTGTGTGTAGAGAAATATATAGGCTATAGGTGTAAATATAGAGGGCCTTCTATTGTAGGCTACTAAGTAAAAAAAAAAAAAAAATTACTACACTACCCTGGTGTATCCTTTGTCAATTTGTAAAATAAAGCAAAAAAAAAAAAAAGCAACCTCAACCTTCAACCAGTACAAGTTTATTAAAAATGCCATATTTAGCCAATGCAGTTAAATTATTGTCACATGATAAACATTTTAATCTACTAACAATAGAAGGAAGGAAGGAAGGAAGGAAAGATGTTGTGGTGGAGAATGCACTGTATATAAAAGCTTTGTTTTAAATATATCATTAGATAAAAGGAAATAATAAATGCATAAATAAATAAAGAATTGAAAGCATTACGTGGGGAGTATGCATACAGTTGAATAGTAAGAAGAACATCTGCTTTAATATGAGTAGGTTCGTTATTACAGGTGTGGTTTTTAATTTTATTTTAATTCAGCTTGTTTGGGTAATCCGATGGTTGAAGCTGAGATTGAACAAAATCATATTAGTTGAAGCTGTACTGTATGTTTGCTGTGTATGAGCAAAAATAATTCATGAGAAGAAGTGTCTTCTGGATTTTTTTTTAAACACATTATTAATACATAATAGACATTATTAACAGCGAGTGTTAATAATCCCCGTAATATTACACATGCACCTTAATCGGAGATGAAAGTCGTCTTCTTATATTTTCAGGGGTTTTTTGAAATATTTTTTTTTGGTCACAGGATTTTAGTTGGGTATGTCCCCGGATTTAAATGACCTGTCATTGAGTCATCTCAGTCTATATTTATGTCTCAGTATTACAGTTATCCTAGATAATCAGAGGAAAATAGTGCTATTTTTGAAGTGTGGTGTTAAAATATTAAACATCTTTGGTTCAATAATTTAACCAAAGAACAGGTCTAATGCAGTGCTAACATAGTGTCACAGACATACTTTTTAGATTTTAGATTTCCTATACTTAATTATTGACTAAGCTGAAGAAAAATAATATATCTCTCTCTCTCTCACACACACACACACACACACACACACACACATGACAGGAATAGATTAGTCTTTACAGTCTGATGAACTCATGGAATTTAATGGAAATTCAATCCATAAGTGTAAATTTCCTTTACCAAAATAGAGTGCTGTTATTATTATTATTATTATTTTGATTATTTTAAAAAACGCATTAAAACGGATCAGTGCACAGCAAGCATTATTTTCTGATCTTGGTAGTAAGGTTAAGGGTCGGTCTGCAAAGATAATGATAAAGTGTTGTGTTTATTAGCTTGCCGCTCTGTCTGCCTCTGAAACCGGTAATTAATATGCCACCTTTTTCCAGCATTTTGGCAAAGAGCATGCATTATAGACACACCCCCCCTCTTTCCCCTGTATATTATGTGTGTGTGCAAAACAGGAGGGAGGGGGTGTGGCAAAGTGGCTCTCTTTCCCCCTCCCCCATGATTTCCTTGTAAGAGCTAGTGGAGGGAGGGAAGAGTTCATCTGAGGACAGGGGAATGCTTTTCTTTCCAGCGTGAATCATTTAGGAAAAATGAGCCCCTGGACTGAGTTGCCCCTGCATTTTGGCATGTTTCTCTCCTCTGCTCTACTGTCTATTTTGGCTGAACTTGCATTTCTTCGTTTCACTGCCAAGAAAACTTCAGGTCCTTCAAAGATACAGCAGGCAAAAGCCAGTTCCTGAATTCAACCATGTCCTAAAAGCAAATAAAAATAAATCTCACTAGGATTCAACCATTTCTTCCTGTTTGTTTGAATATTCTGTTGGGAGAAGGACTGACGCTCTGTATATCGCTAGTGCTTATGGAGACGGACAGCTTTATGAGTTCACAAAGTGAATTTACACGAGGGACCTCATCGCTGACGAATGACAAGCTGCTCCAAACAATAGGTCAATAGGAATTGGTTTTGTATTGTATATTACCAACACTAAGTTACTCTGAGAGGATAGCTGTAGATGTCTGACTATACTTCCGTTTTTGTTACACCAAAAAGGAAGGAATAAGACAAGTTCTTTGATGTTAAAAGGAAAAACAATCTAAGAAATACCAAAAAAAAACACCTATATACAAGTGATGTAACACTTATAGCTACCTATTGGTTACTTATTAGCATGTGTGATTGTTTGTATCATCACTAGCTAACAGTCGATGGATTAGGGCACACGTTCCCAACCCTGGTCCTGAAGTACCCCCTGTCCTGCTCATTTTAATGTTTTCATTGCTCGCAGTACTCATGATCAGCTAATTAACAGCTCTTCTTGAGTTGAAGTTGGTATGTTAGAGCAGAAAAAACACTAAAATGTACAGGACAGGGCATACTCAAGGGCCAGGGCTGGGAACCATGCGGATTAGGGATAGACAGTATTGTGCAAAAGTTTTAGGCACACTATTTTTTTTTTTTTTAGTACAAACTTTGTTATAGATTTTTTTATTTTATGACTTCTACATTTTTGAGTCAGTACAAAAACATTTTAGATTCCCAAACATTTGTTTTCTAGCACAAAATTAAATGTTACAGAAAAGCATTTGTATGTTAGTAAAGAAAACAGTATATTAAGTGGTAAGAGACACTTTAAAAAAAACACACAATGAAGGCTGCTGGGTTTTGCTGCAAAAATAAGAAGCGAGTGCAACAGTCAAAGTCTCCAGAAGAACCGTGTCTGGTTCTGCAAGATGCTCAATAACACTTACAGCTCATTTCCTTATAAAACTGCACTAATTCTACCGGAGACTACTATTTAAATTTTTTTTGTCACATCAAATATTGACTTTGTTTCATTTACTACTGTTTACTGCTCTTTACGGTATTTTTAAATGTAGAAACATTTCATTTCATTATTTTGAAGGCATCTTTGCTCTACAGCATTTATTTGCATGACTTTTGCACAGTACTGTAGCTGTCGTAAATTAGCTTTAGGGATTAGAGTTTTTGGTTACTAAATAGCACAATGTCTGTGGGTTAGATTTGTACTTTTGCATTGTACTTGTGGCAAGAATTGGTTGATGTTCATTTACCATAGTAACATTTTAGCATAATATGGTTTTTGATGAGAATCTTAATTTGAATAACAAATAACTGAGTAGGCACCAAATGTTCCCTTTTGTTAATTCATTCATTTTGAAGAAAATATGAATACAGTTTGCTTTGAAATGTTCCTATTATAGCACTGCAGTTTAGTTGGTGTTTTGTTTGTGTTCTTGGTTTGACCTTATCCTGACCTAAGTTAAATATCAGGATATACATTATGTATGATGTTCAAATTTATTGTCTTGTGGCTTGACACATGAAAGTCAAGGCCAGTAGTGAACGCATGGAGGGGTTTTGGCGTAATTTGCAGTAAATCAGTAGACATTTGTATGATTTGTTTTAGTGTAAACTATCACACGTTCTCTCAATCCGTTAATAGACAGTAAAGCAATGTGTAGCCGTTAGGACAATACCAACCATGGCTCCTCAGGTACGTTGAAACGGTAATATTATAGTTTGTGTTATGTACATGGCCATGAGAAACTTTATGTGGCATCATATGGAAATAGTTGCCAGATTGGTGTAGGCTGTATGACTAAGTGCTTCTGGAGGCAACCACTTTGCCTTCTGTTCTTGCACCTGCGTAAGAACCTGTAGCTCTTCTTTCCACTTTACACTGCGTTATGCCTAAACACATCATTTTATATCGAATGCTCTAGAAACTACAAAATGATTAAGAAACTACAAAAAAAGAAGAAAAAAAAAAGAAAGAAAAAACAGGTCTACTGGGATTTCGTTATCTATCCATTTGTATTCTCATATTTCTCTTATTGCTAATTGCATTATTTTCTCATATAATCATTTGTCATATCATATTCTCAACAATTTGTCTAACAGTGGCCAAGTTGGTCAAATATAATATAATAATATAGCACTGAGATTTTCTTAAGGCCAGGATATGGAAGGTTTTCACCAAACAGTTTCCTCTACTTCATTATCAGTAGTGTAAGAGAGTAGATGGAGCTTACAGTATTTTATGTGGTGATATACGTTATGCTATATTATTTAGACCAAAATCATTCCTAAATCAATTGTATTTGCACTGTGTATTCCCAGATAAAATCTTTTCCTGATTAAAAAGTCCAATATACAATGTACGAAAACCATGTGGAGACATAACGATTAGGCCTAGTGTGTGTTGAGAGTATTTGATTATTTTTTTGGTTTTGGTTGGGTTTTTTTTTTTCACTCTCCCCTTATGGGAAACTATAACGAGCAAGAGAATCATCTTTGTATTATTATGTCTAAAGTGACAGCATATTTATGATGAATAATTGCATCCTTTGAGGCAGTTTTTAGACCTTTCATCACCAAATGACAATAGACGAATAGGAAGAAAGCCTAATCTTGGAATAAGTACAGCTACAAACCAAGGTTCTGATTGTTTGAGAAAGAAACTGTACTGTAATGCTCGCCCTAGCATTTGGTCAGAAAGAGGATTAATAAAGGACCAGGCAAGAAGGTGAACCCCCCCAGTTGGAGTACTTGTGTGTCTATAATATCGATTAGACACCTATTTTACCTCTTAACATTTAGAGAGTACATCTGAAATGGTGTAGTAAGTCCATGAAGTTAAATTAGCTTGTATTTGTGTGCTGGACCTGCACAACTTACAGCATTGATCCTCCAAAATAAAAACTTTGAAAATAAGTGTTCCCTATTTAGCATGTTAACACTCTTAGTGCCTAGTATAGTCTATCTTTGCCTTTCTGTTTTTTCCTTTTGTTAAAATGCTCAGGAAATGGGCTTGTAGTTGTCACATAACTCCGTGCTATTAGTGGTAGCTTCACTCCTGAATCTTCAAGCCATCTCAGCTTGCCAAAGTTTTGCCTTCAATTTCTAAGGTAACAGCTAATGTCAAAAACATTTGCTAGGGTATTTTGTATTCATGTTTTAAATAGGCCCAAAGAAACACTACTAAAGTCTGCTAAAAGAGACTATGGAATAAAACCAGAGAAGTATTATTATTATTATTATTATTATTATTGATTCTAATTGATTACTATAATTCCATGTATTATATTGGAGGCACGCTTAAGATAAATATTGCATGAGACCATAGCATAGCATATTTTTGGCATTTTCGTAACTAATGGCTCAGGTGGTAATGTACTGTAGTACAATTGTAAAAAGAAGTGTGGTTTGGCATGCTGCTCCAATATCCAATCAGATCAGCTCCTTTTAAATGCTGAGTGTGCAAAGTGACATTTTCATAGTTATACAATTTATATTTATACAATTACACAATACCCTTTTTTTTAAACTAGTTTTTAAATATGCAATTTTTACATTATACAATTTTCATACTATATCGTATTGATATTGTATTATAATTTTTATCAATAAAATTGATAAAAATAGAAGCGTGTCTTTTTTGGCGATGCTTCAGCAGTGCTGTTTGCGTGGAAATAAATCAATCGAGACAGGAGTGTACTTTTAGTTTACATACATTTATATGACCGAAGGACATACACATGTGAATTGTTAATTTATGACCTGCTAAATAAAGACTGGCTTTGACCTGTCTGACCTACAGGAGTAACCTGAGTGCATACATAGAGCATCTGTGAGTGTCACTGGGATCACCAAAGTCACAATGGGTTTATTATTGGCTAATGTTTGCATGTATGTGTGTGTTAAAGGGTTCATCAGTGCCATAGTATGTGTATTTATTAAATTCCCTGCTGGCCAAAGATGCCTGCATTTATTTATCCTGTGACCCAGACGGCACCTGTCGGCTGCCATGGATACGGGCAGGTCTGCGGCACTGCCTGCCCTGGCATGGCTCTCACTTCTTTAATGGCATACTGTACAGCCGGTCCAAGCCTTATCAGTGAAGGATTAATCCTGTCTGGCAGTACAATACGAAGCTCTTGGTTTAAATCAGTTACGCTTAAGAATAATTTTCATGCTTTTAAGAACAGTCGTTTTTTTCTTCCACATGTCATATTTAATTGCTTTTCAGTTACAGGAAATTGTCCAAAAGTGCAAAACTATTACCATATTATCGTAAAATAGTTTTAGAGTCAAGTATATGTACATTATAGCATATGTGTCACGTATAGGTAGGTTGAGACTGCAGCCAAAAATCTGATGTCCATCATGTGTGATCCAGATCACAGTCTTTTTCACTGCAGTGTGCACAGAAAATATCAAATTGAATCTAATGATTTTTCATTCTGATTTGGGCCACAGAATTTTGTTTGCACATGTATTATTTTTTGTGTGTGTGTAAATGTAAAAACCAGCTACAGGTCTGATATGTGGGAATTTGTGGTCCGTACTTCAAGCCAGCTCAATTATTTATTTATTTATTTATTTTGCAGATGATTGTGTAAATAATGCAAATAGCAATTTTTTAACAGGGAAAATATATTTGTCTTTAAGAATATGTCAGAAAACTTGCAAAAAGGTAAGACATGGTATACATAATAGCCTAAAATAAATGAAAGCTTTACAAATAACTGTACAAATAATTAGTAAATCTTGTGATCGACAACACATTTAACGGAAATCGACTAAGTTGCAATGTCTTTAAATATTACTTTTTCCTTGACAAATTGCAGTAAGAAATAGTTCAAAGCCTCTGACTAAGAATATGGATTAGTCATGATATCAGCGATCTGATATCAGCGATCTGATAATATACTAAATAAAGTAACTGAGAATGAATGTTGCGTTTAACTGTTGATATTTTTATGGAAATATATTGTATCTGTAATCTAACAATTAATAATAATCATACGGATCAGTTCAACTTTTTACATTTCATGTTCAGTGACTGCTTTATGTCCTTGTCAGGACCAGGGAAGAACCGTAGTCTGTGCCAGGAACACAAATATGCAGATATTACCATTAGGGCTGCAACTAACGATTATTTTTGACAATTGATTAATCTGTCGATTATTTCTTCGATTAATCGATTAGTTGGATTAAAGGGCCAATTTTTATTTTCTGTATTTTTTCGAAGGAAAAAAAAATGTTATTTCACATTCTGCCCAGTGTTTTCCTTCAAACATTGTACAAATTGAAGGCTATGAAAAAGGTATTAAATGTATCTATGTGGACTATGCTATACATAGTGCAAAGGATTTTAAAAAATATTCACATAAAACAAACAAAAAAAAAACAACTGATTTTCCACAAGCTATAAAGCTGAAGTTAAATCACAATATTAAAAAAACAAAAAAAAACAAAGGACAAACTAAGTGTTAAGTGGTAAGAGGTTGAATGTTGTGCAGTAACACACACATTCACTCATCTGAACACAGTAAAGTTACTTTATTCTGTAAATATGACACTTCTTACATTTATATACAATTACATGTTCTAACCCCATTACAGTTACTGCTCTCATAAACACAATTACTTTTGTTTCTGAATATCACTAAATACAGCATCAAACAACATATTTGATCAAAATGAATATTTGAGTCAGAGTTATTGCGCTTCCTTTCTATTTGATTGACACACATGCGTGGGCTCACGCTCATTCAGTGAAGTTTAACGGAGACTCACTCGCTGTCAGGACGAATCTTTATGTAAAATGGAAATACTGGTGTGAATTTCTAACATGGATATAAAGATAAAAATGTCATTTCTGCGCTGAAGAAAACACGTCTGGAACACATTAAAAATCACACACATCTGTCGCAGCGTCTGACACGACGAGCCACGTTAATACACTTACCAGTTTGTTTGAAGCGCTTAATATGAAACGTTCTCACATTTTGGATGATCCAGATCGTGCACTTTTCCCACAGCAGCTCACTCTGTGACCTCCGCTGTTTTCCAAATGGGTTTTATTCATAGAAATGCGTTTTTCACCGTTGTGAAGTGACATCACTGACGGGATTATCCACAGTGACGTCACAGACCCGACTAATCCATAATGAAATTTATTGTTGATTTATTTTAATTATTGATTAATATCGAATTTATCGATTAGTTGTTGCAGCCCTAATTACCAGTTGACCTAACTTTGTTTAAGATTTGATTGTTGATACACTGTCCTGTCTGTTCAGATCAGTTTGAGAACTGTTTATATTTGTGATGTCTTTAAATGACAAAATTTGGGATTTAACTGTAGATTGTTGCACGTAGAAATTTATGACCAAATGCATCTCCAGTGGATTTGTTAGGCCATGAGGTGGCACCAGTGCCTCCTCTCTGCCAGGCATTGAGCACATTACGAATACCGAATAGCAGAATAAATACTTTTTAAAAAAAAATCAGTCTATAATATGTAAACTTTCTCTATATAGCAATATTTCTCATCCCATAACACACTGTATCTGAATTTATTTATTTATTTATTTATTTGTCATTGGTTCTCTCAGCTAGGTTTGTGAGGTAGTGTTATGAACGTTTACCCTCCTGTCTCTCACCAGTCTTATCTTTGACTTTCTGTTTATTTCCCTCTGTCTTTTTCTGTTCCGTTCTGGTAAAATGCAGTCTTACTAGTACAGGTGTCTACCAGATGTGTGAGTAAATAGTGTCATTGCATGCATGTCATTGGTACTTGCGCCGGATTAGAGATCAAGAGAGAAAGAGCGTCAGTGCAAAACTAAGAGGTTAGAAATATGAAGCAGGTGGGTTAGAGTCAAAACCTCTTTAACATATGGCTCCCACATTAGCTTGGGTAAAGGGAAACTGGACATGGAAAGCTCCGCCCCATAATAAATAAAGACAGATAGCTAGATCGCTAAACAGACAGACACACCGGTCACTTGATTAGGAACATCAGCATACCTCATTCATGTACTTTTCCAATCGGCCAATACTGTGGCAGCAGTACAATGCCGTAAAATCATGTAGCTACAGGTCAAGCTTCAGTTAATGTTCACATCAAACATCAGAATGGTGATAAATGTATAATTTGTCAGTCCCTCCGGGATTTCATGATTTTGCAATCTCAGAAATGAACGCAAAATCAAGAAAACTCCGTAATATTCTGAGGAGTATTGCAATTTTTAAAAATTACCACAGATTTTCCACAGATTAGGGTCAAGACACATCATGTGACATCATCACAATGCACAATGAGCCAAGGCAGTCGTCGATTCACGTGCGTCGAACATGAGTACAGCTAAAAGGTCTCATTTACCAACTAACATCATGGCGAAAGAATTTCACCAATTCAAGTAGTTTTCTGCAAATAAAGCACAAAAACAAGTTGCATCACAAAGTATTCAAGCATTTTTGGCTGCAACAATCACAAAAAAGCTCTGCAGTATTCTGTACGGACTGATCTGGGATTTTCACACAACGGTCTCTATAGTTCTGTGGGTAGGAACGCCTTATTGATGAGAGAGGACAGAGGAGAACAATCACACTGGTTCAAGCTGACAGAAAAGCTTCAGTAAGTCAAATAATTATGCTTTATAATCATCTCAGGATGCACAACATGTCGAATCTTGAAGCAGGTGAGCCACAACAGCAGAAGACCACATCGGGTTCCACTCCTGTCAGCCAAGATCCTGAAAAACATCACCTGGTCTGATGAATCTCGATTTTTTTTTTGCGACATGCAGATGGTAGGGTCAGAATTTGGCATCAAGAGCATGACTCAAGGGACTTGACCTGCCTTGTGTCAACAAATCAGGCTGCTTGTGGTGATGTAATGGTGTGGGGTATGTTTTCTTTGCACCCATCTTATAATGGTTACTTCCAGCATGATAATACGCCATGCCAAAAAGCACAAAGTCGTCTAAAACCGATTCCATCATAATGAGTTTATTATACTTCAGTGGTCTCCTTGGTCATGAGATCTGAATCTAGTAGACCACGTTAATGATGTGGTAGAGTGGGAGGTTTGCAGATGTAATCATGTCAACATAGACCAGAATCTCAAAAGGAATGTTTCCAATACCAAGTATTAGCTTCGTAGAGTGTAGATCATAGATTATAATACATCTTTGTATTAATACATTTTTTTAAATTTAATCCAAAAAAAGTAAATGTAAGTTTATTGATCAAATTTTAATTATCATAATGTAATGGCAAATCCAGTACACATAGTCAAAAACAGTTTTAAAAAAAAAACAGAAAGGAGGATACAAAATGAGAGAAACAGGAAGGAAATATAAGACTCGGACTGTGACTGTAATAATAAAAAAAAAAGTTATGACAAAGAACATGATTGAAATGGCTATGTTCATAAACAGAAACTATGAATACGTGACTGTGATGATCATTTAGAGTGAGCCATAAACCTGAACTTGAACTATGACCAAATATGGAATGTGGACGAGTCCATTCTAGTTCAATCCAGGGGGAGCACGGAGACTGGTGACAAGACAACACCAGAAATGTCTGCACTCGAACTCTCAGAGACAGGAGAGTTTGCCTCTCAAGAGTTAACTTGTACAGCCGGGCTTTCGCAAGGCATTCTGGGACATTTTGCCCTCTGACAAACTGCCTGCCATACACCCTGAAATAATCTATTAATCTTTGCAAGTGATTTTTAATTTTTATTTATTTATTTATTTATTTTACCCATCTAATGGTTTTGTAAAGTAATGTTTTAACTGTTTGTTATTACATTTCGTAACATTAAGTTAGAATACAACAGCTTTACTAGAATAATGAAAGATTTCATTTTAGGCAAACATTAAATAAAAAGGTCACTGTGCTGTGTAATACACAGGTATAGTAAAATATCCGCATTTTATGAGAATAAATGTTTTACAATTAGATTTATGTATTATTAGTGATTACAACAAATAGCACCAATATACACATCTTCCATTTCCGCTATAGTTTTTTCATTTCACTTTTATTAATTACATGCCGATATAGTTTAAAATGAGCAAATGATGAGATTATGAATGGAGTAAATGCTGCCTCTGTGAGTTTATATGAAGATGAAGTCGGTGTTTTGCAGTGTGAGAACATCAGTTCAGAGATCACTTTTCAGTAGCACCAATATGTGCATATGGCCCCTGCCTGGGTGTTTTTGTCAGCACAGCCTCATTTGAATTGCCAGAAGGATTTAGTGGGCGGTAAATCAGTGCTATTTCCATTGAATCCAGCCAGAAAGGTCCAGAGGTCAATATAGACAAACTTGGAAAGTGTACCTTACTTCTCGCCTTTCTTTTTGTTTCTTAAAATGATCCTTCACACTCCATGTGAAATGACCGTCATGATATTCAGTGCGATTCTTTTTCCAAACATGCACGTACACCATAAACAGGCAGGCACATCAATTATGGAAGCAAATGCATGACACCAAGGCCTTGGGTTGTTTTTGTCAGGGCAATGCCAGCTGCGCATGAGATGGTGGAGAGAGGCTTGTGCCAACTCCTTTCTCTCTCACTGGCACAGAACATGCAGAGACTCAGACAATCACCCGCAATCACCACCATCACCCAAGCTCTTTGTGTTTAATTAGGTGTAAGTGTGCATACGTGTGTGTATATGTAAGTACTCACATTTGGCTTTAAAATGAACACTGGAGCAAAATAAATTAATGTATGTACTGTATAGAGAAAAATATACTGTATAATGCTCAATGGTGTTCAAGTTTGTGCTGTTAATATTGGTCAAAAATATTTAGAACATTTTAAATAAAATGATTGTTTAATTAAGCTATTGGAAAAATATAGAACCAACAATATATACACATATCTATATCCCAAATTCTTAATCTTAGATGCTTTTTGCATGCCAATCTAAAGGTCTGCTTGCATCTCCCTTTTCTCCCAATTTTTCCTCCTCCCTCCCTCCTCCTATCTCTATCCAGGCTTAGGCTCCCTGTCTATGCACAAAAGAAGCAGATCTATCTGCATACGCTGTGCATAAAGGACTCTTTTGTCATGGGTTTGGCACACATTAGTGTCCAGAGTTCACCCATAACCCCCTCAGACTAGACTGAAGAAGAGAGAGAGAGAGAGAGAGAGAGAGGGTGAAAGAGTACCCCAATTTTTGCCACTTTTTTAGAAAAAAAGGAAATGGGAGTCTGGCATGGTGTACTTTATGTGCTTGTAATGGGTGGTATGGGCGCATAAATGTGCCTGCTGGTAAAGCATTCAACGCTCCAGTTAACTCTCATTATATTTAATAGGTGTACCAGAGGTAGACTAAATATTTGTCGATGTATGTTGGTAAGCTCTGACAGATGAACCACCATGATTATAAGTGCATGAAATAATAAAATAATAAATGCTTTTTTGCTTGGCCCATTTTTATTTATTTTTTTGCCCCAGATTGGGCCAAGCAAAATAGTGTGTGAAATGTTGTTAGTTTAGCAATAAATAATTACAAATTAGCACACAAGCAAATACTGAATCAATCTGCAACATTATTTATTATGAAATAACTTTTCCTTCACATTTTATATATATATATATATATATATATATATATATATATATATATATATATATATATATATATTTCAAATAATCAAGTGTCTGGTGTAAAGTTACAGACAGCTTTTACATATGGATGTCACTGTTGTTCCTTGAGTTTTAATGACCTGCCACAGATGATTTACAAGCAGCTGTGTTAAGTGTATTAACATGAACTGGGCCCTAACTGCAACTCCTTTTTAACAAAAAAAAAATTATTTATATATATATATATATATATATATATATATATATATATATATATATATATATATATATATATATATATATAAACTTGGCCCATTTTTTGCCCCAGAGTGTAAATAACTAAATATTGAATTGTTAGGTTAAGGGGTTAACATGGTGTATGTGATTGTGCCCTGTGATGGCCTGGCACCCTGTCCAGGGTGTACCCCGCCTTGTGCCTGATGCTCCCTGGGATAGGCTCCAGGTTCCCCATGACCCTGAAAACGATAAGCAGTATAGAAGATGCATGGGATGGATGCGGTTGACATGCTAAGCCACTGGTGCACCTAGTAAATATATATATGAGTAGATAATCCTCTTTAAAATTATTGGAAAACAGTTGTTTCATTCAAATGTAACATTTTTACCAATGGAATGGAATTAAGGTGGCAGCCTATGGCATACATATTTTAGATAGCAGTGGCCTGTAAGTGTTCGTGTCAGTTTTGTTGTTTCTGAAGTACTGCATGCAACACAGTTAATGGTTTTTGTGAACACATTTGTGAAAGTAGATATCAGTTTAAATGCTCATCTGGGATTATTTTGGCATTATCTTAACAGGTGCCAAGTTGTTACACTGAAAATACACTACCACTCAAAAGTTTGGATACACTTGATTGAATATATATTGTCAAGGCTTGTGGTTGAAATTTGTTTCTACAGTATGTTGGTTTATTTATTTTTTTTTCTGTCCAGTCACTGAACTGAGCCAGTTGAGTGTTTTTGCTGGGATAAGCTGAACTTGTTACTAAATGTGGCTAAGAATGGCTACTTTCACAAGGTGAAGCCATATAACTGACAATGAAAAGGTGCAGGCTTTTTCCAGAACAGCTCAGGAAATGGGGAGAATATGATTTTTTTTTCTTTCTAAATATGATGATTTAATGACTTTAAAAATAAACTAAATGATATTGAGAATTGTAGCTAAATTGTAGCTACGAATATGTCTTATTATATTTATCCTGTATTCTTCATTAGTCTGGGACTAACCCGGTGCACTATCTGCATTATTACTATGATGACAATTATTATTATTATTATTATCGTTGTTATTATTATTATTATTAACAAACATCAGAAGAAATAAACACAATAATTCAATTAACCCAGCACTGTGTAAAATAGAACCCCCACATGATAAGCGGAATGATTCAATTGCATAACCCAATCATCTGGGTTAAAATATCACAGCATGTGTTTTGTAAAATATTTACCAAACACTGGGTTGCCAAAGACCCCAGAACCTTTTAGAGTGTGAGACAAATATAAATAGTAAAAATGGTTGGCCATGAATGTATTTTGTTAATGTATTTACTGTATTTAATAAGTAGTTTTCTCTTAAAGAGGTAGTTATGAATGTGGTTGAGAAGATGTCGATAGTGTGCAAATCTTCATCAAGAATAATGTTAAGAACAGAAAAGATATAAATAGCTTTAATTTAATTTCTTGGTCACTCAGTAATTCAATATGTTTAATTTCATAGTGTTAATGTACTTATTATTATTCTAAAATAAAAGAAAGTAGTAAAAATGAGGAAGACCCTTCTATGACCAGGTGTGTCAAAACACAACGTTGTAAATCTCTTTAGACAGTTTTAGTGCTGGTTATAATCTATAACAGTTTATCAACCTAGTAATGTGAATGATTATATAATGAATTCAAGGACAAAATATTCCATAAAGTGTATAATGACGGTCCTTTTTATTGATTACATGTACGAATGGCACTAAAATGCATTTTTTGTTATCATATAAATAATGATGTTAATTATAAAAATACGTTTTTATTTACTTATGAATTTAGCAGATTGTTAGCTGTTTTTTGTTTTGTTTTTTTATTTTTTTACCAATTGTGTCCATTTAATCCCGATTACCAATACAAATTTTAACATCTTATCTACTGATGGATAAGACCATTAAATCCTTGTTGCAGCAAACATTTGTATGCTCAGTATAACTTACATCAATATACATGCATAAAGGGTGACGATACTGAGGCTCATAGAAGGGTGTAAATGCAGGACGAGGTAGTGAGGACTTCTGCAAAGAGATCGAGTGTGTAGGGCTTTGACTAGTGACTCTGTGTCCAGTTACAGGGCAGCTAAAATGGATGCAAGACAGAGCTCAAACTCCGTACAAATGCCTTCAGTGGACTTAAGAGAATTTCTAAGAGAATGTGACCGTAATCAGAAATGCGATTCTTTTCTCTGGAAATTTCTAGAGGCTTCACAATTGTGACCTAATCATTAAATACTATATTAATACTACAGGCTGCAGTCTTTTATCCAAACTGAGGTATGTTATATTTAGTGAAATTCGGATACTCCTTCATTGTATTTTATAGTGATTATTAATTTTCATTACTTTTTTTCCTGTTGATTTTTCTGCAAAGAGTTCAAATATATGCTTGAAAGACTTTTTTCATTCCTTATATTTTGTCTATGTATGAGTTTATGAGCTTATTTCAGCAAGGAGTTTCATGCAGGTGGACACGGCAGGAGTGCACTTCCAGGCACCGGCACCCTGCTACAGACTAATGCCTCATTTGCCTTGACATCTTGAGGGGTATTTGGTTTCTTGATGGAACGCTGGACAGTGTAAATTGCTTGAATTTTTCTGATACTTTAATATCTCTGCTGCATTTTATTGAGCTCTTATTTTAGCATTTGTCATAAAACAAAAAGGTGACCAGTGTCCTTCTCATCATTATACTGTAGAAAGTAGACATCATAATGCACCTTAACAAAGTTTGTGCATCTAACACATTACTAAAGTAAGACTAAACTTATTTCCAGGATAATCTTGTTAATAAACCAATGTCATTGTGGTGTAAAATTGTGAAAAATAGCAGTAATTTACATAAGCCATCATATTTAGAATTGTTGCATGTGTTGGTTTGATCAAATATTTTATACTTTTATATTTTACAGGGTACATGTTCATAAAAATCTTTTAATTAAGAAAATATCTGGAAGTAAATATTTAGAGGTTTGTTTTTTTTTTTACTAAAAGTTATGTTTTGTACTGATTTACACTGATGAGTAAAGGATAACATGTTGAGCAAAAAGAAAACTAAACATACAGTAATTATATGAATATTATAAACTAAAATAGTGTTTTATATCTAAATATTTTGAGTTTATGAATAATTACCAAAATACTTAAAGGAGGGGAAAATGCAGTAGCATTCTAATGTGTGTGTGTGTGTGTGTGTGTGTGTGTGTGTGTGTGTGTGTGTTACACCACAACTGTCTGTATTTTAGTGTATACTGAATTCATTTATATATATATATATTTTAATTATAGCTCACAGCTTCATGTTTTGTAGAAGTTAATAAAATTGTATGTAAGGTTTTTATTTAATGAATGACAATTTGAGGCAGAAAAAACAACTTCTGTACCAAAATGTATAGCTGTCATTTGTATTTGAATTGAAATTAAGTGATGAATCTATAAAACTATGAAATATTCCAGTTTAATTATTAGTGCAAAAAAAATTATGCTCTTGAAGAAGCATATTTCTTGAAAAATCATAGTACATGCATAATGTATATACATATATACATATACAGCCATATACATTTGTGTTATATTATTTGTGGAGTCATTTGTGCACAGGAGGATTTTTTCTCATTATTTATTATATATAATTATCTATATATAAACAAGATTCCCTGTAAACATACTTGACACTTAATTCTACCGTTTTGATAGTGTCCTAATAAAAAATATACCTTCATATATGTATACATGTAATAATAATATAGTTGTAGTTCATCTATTTGTTCCACATCATATGATACACTGGGAAATATATAAGCTGTATAAGAGAAAGTGAATGATAAGATATAGAAATATGTTCTTTTTTTCTGGTAAACATTTAACTTTTTTTTTTTTTTTTTTTACAAAACATTTTACAAAGATTTACATTAAGATTAGTCATTTTTACACAAATACTAAATTTTACTATTTATAATGCACTTAATAACCTAAATACAATATATCACTTGTTTTAAATTAGTGTTTTCAGTTATTTTTTAAAATACTACATTTCTAAAAAAAAAATAAATCTGTGATGGCAAAAATAAAAAAATGTTAGCCTTATTAAAAAATATTTGAATGATATGATTAGCGCTAAGTCAGTGCCACCCCGGCTTGTGGTGGAGATGGTGAGTGTAGAGCGCAAGTGTATCTGTGTGCGTGTGGGCGGGAGTGTGTGAGAACCTGGTCACGCTCGGTTGATTCCAGGGGTCTTAGGTCAACGCTAGTTAATAAGAAGTGCTGTCAGGGGTCCCAAAGGTCGTCCCTTAGGGGCTGACCCTCTTGTTAGAGACACTTAATGTGTGCACAGTCTTTACCTTGTCAAATCAAACAAGCACCACAGAGTTTCAATGGGCTCTGAACGGCCCCCTGAGTCACACTTTCGCCCTATAGGTCACGACCTTTCGTTCTCAACCAGTGGTTAGTAATAGAGCGGTCCTTTAGGCACATAATGGCCAAAGGTCAGACTACTTCAAAAGCAGTGGGTGGGTGTCTGTCATGGAGACAGCTAAAGGAGCAATGATGTGGCAGTTGGATTCAAAGAGTTTGTATATGTGTGTGTGTGAGAGAGAGAGAGAGAGAGAGAGAAAGCAAGATATGCCTATATGCTTACACCGTAATAATATGAACATATAGGGAAAGAATACACACGAGACACTGTTTCAAATTCAACTTTATTTTAGTCAAACTTAAAGAAAATGGTGTCATTCATTAAGGCCCTTATGGATTAGCCACGTGCTTAAAACATGGCATAGCAGCCATCTTGTGTTATATAGTCCCTGAGAGTGAGAGAGTGGATTGGTTGTGAGTCACCACATGCAGTTCTTGTCCATTGCAGCTTGCTTTACTACAGTAAATAGAGTACCATTTTTATACGAACACGGAACGGTACATTGCTACGTGTTGAAGTCAAGGGTATTTGCATTGTTTCGCATTAGGTTTCATTAATACTGCCTGTTAAAAGGTTCTTTTATAATAACCCACTGCTGATGATGAAGTGCATCAGGTCTTCTGAACTTCTTTTTGCTCTTCTTTATGATATCCCTAACCGTCCTACTCTACGCTCACGTTTTCACATTCGGTCCGAAACGTAACAAATGTAAGTCAGTACAGTTAATGCAGTTCGTTTTTAGACGTTTCAGACAATGTTGAAATTCAGGAAGCTTACAGCTTAGTGACAGGCATGTGATCGGTGACACTTACGCAATCCTCTTTTATATGTAGTTAAAATATCCAATTAAATATATCTATGTATGTTTTATCTGCCCCCTTAAAATAAGCCTGTGGATTGGTTCGAGGCTGTGGCGCGATGTGACGTAGGGAGTACCTCTAAAGAGGCTGAATTTCTTCTTCTTTCTAAAGCACAAGCTGTTATAGAATATTATGGTTCTCACGCGCTAGAACACACAATTATCCGGAGAAGGCTATAACCTGCTCGTTTGAACTGTTCTGTTCTGGCTAAATCAGGTCCTCAGACACTGCCTTTCGAGTATGTGGCAGTGCTGAATTGGGAGTGTGTGTGTGTGTGTGTGTGTGTGTGTGTGTGTGTGTATGTATGTGTGTGTGTGTGGATAGACACAAAGCAGCTCTTTAAAACAAAGTCAGTCGAAAAGCCAGGTCTTAAACTGTACCACATAAAATTAAAGCAGCAGCCATGTTAGACTGCATCTAAACAGGCACCAAGCTACTTTCAGGAAAGAGAGCAAAGGTTTCCCCCACCTTTTCATTAGTCTCTATCCAATTCAGGCTTGTAAGATCTCGATCATGAAAAAAAAAATCATGTGAAACGACATATCAAATTAATCCTTTAAACGCAGATCAAGTGTTTTACCGTTCACTGTCTTTCCTCAAGAGAACGAGAGCTAGTAAGATGGGAGGGAGGGAGGGAGGGAGAGGGGGGGCTTCAAGCACTAAGTCCAGCCCAGGTTTTGGTGTGAGACGTATAAACAGGCAGGAAGTTTAGTTTTTTCGTCCTTATTTATTTATTAATTTATTTAACAATACCATTACTATAATATAACACAAATGTAAAATGGTAATTGGCAGTTATGGTGAAAGAGGGCGGGGCAGAAAGCCAGAAAAATATCATTGTAGCACAACTGAAAAAGATGAAATATGCCGATAAAGCATAAATATACAAGACTGTTCCTCTCGTAAGGTGTGGTTCTAGTTCTTTTCTCTTTTTTTTCTCATTTTCTTGGCTCATTTTCTCTATGATTGGATCAGGGTGGGATTTGAGTAGGTGTGGTACATAGATGGAGCCATAGGGGACTAAACAAGAAAAAAAAAAAATATTGTGAGGGAGGGCATATGAGGAAATCGGTGTTGCAGGGGCGGAGACTAGCTTTTCTGTCTCCAGTTCAATTTCTGCCAATTCCCCGGACGTTCAAGGTACTTTGCTGATGGTCTCAAAGGAGAGTCGAGAGTTCGAAAGCGTAGTCAGAACAGAGCAGGGTAAATTTAGCGGCCGTGTTTAATTGCAGGCGTCGTGGGAGCACGGACTTCTTTTTGTTGAATATTTTTATCTCGTCGGGATTATGCGATCTCAGAAATCCAGAATGGTACGCGAGTGCATGCAGGGTCTCTACACTGGGGGAGGAGTGGATTGTATGTCACACTCACTCCCTCCCTCTCTCCCGCTTTCTCTATCTCTTTTACTCTTACCACCCTGGATTTGCTGCCTTTCTTCCCTCCCACTCTTGCTCTCCCTCTCTCTCCCTCCCTCTCAAGTGCAAGACCATGTGGGGCGTATGATGAGAAAGAAGCTCACCCCACTGAGTCTCATATTTCAACATTAGTCAGCTCTCTCTCTCTCTCTCTCTCTCTCTCTCTCTCGCTTTCTCTCTCACTGTCTCACTCACTCTCACTCTTCTGTCCACTATTTCTCTGGCTCTCTTTCCTATGCTCCCCTCATTTCCTCCTCTCACTCCTCTCCTTAAGACATGGGGGAGATTGCTGGAGCTAAACTGAAAAAACGTGGCAGGGAAGACGGGAAGGGAAGGAAAAAGGAGGCAAAAAAGCTGCTTTTTCTGCTGCAAGGGCCTCCCCACCAGCGGGCCTAGCCAGAAAGGGAGGGCTTCTGCTCTCCTAATAGGATTTAACCCTCTGTCTACAGCCGCTGCACTGCAGCCGAACCAAACCCTGCCAACAAGTCACACTCTTCAGCGCATTGCTTGAGGTTTCACGCGCCAGTTTTTCGGAGATTACTTTGTTTCGGTTTGGTTTTGAGTTCTTCGTTTATGCCTCGCGATGAGTATCAGTTGTTGCTTTTTTCTGAGTGATTTGGAGCGCGGGATCTCTTTGGACATAGAGATCTATACAGTAGGTAGGTCTGTATCTAGTCTTCCACCATTTTTATGTGCAGGGCTGGGCTCCATGAGGCCCGCTCCGCTTTGCCAGGTACACATTTTGGTCCTGCCTCAGTGCCAACTTCCTCTGTCTCATTCTTTCATTCCCTTTCCCTCCCTCTCTGCCTCTCTTTCTCAATTCTGACAGGGGTAGTGGTGTTCGGGAGCTGTGTCTGGGACAGATGCCAGTCGCTCACAAAAGACTGAACAAAAAAAAAAATTCAGGCCACCGGACCAAAAGCAGAGCAGAGATTTTTGCTGTGAAAATGTTACACAGACACGTGAGAGGGAGTGCGGAGAGGAACGTGGCTCCCCTTCTCTGGCAGATTCTTCTTCATGCACAACCTCTCCCAGAACTAAAACCGAAATCCTGCTCTCTGGAACACATGCTTTGGAGGAAGTAGTGTACTTCCAGAAGCTGGTCGGTGCTGATGGTTCAGAAGCCCAAGAGGGAAGAGAGAAAGGCACAACTGAGAGACGCCAAGAGGGGAGGGAAAGGAGGAAAGAAGGAAAACGGAAGGAGGAGGAGGGGAGGACCTTTTCCAGCCTGTTAAATGTTCCCCAGGCCCAGCCAAGGCGAAGGCAGGCACTGCATGCTGATTTGCATTCAGCGGACATGCTAATTGTGTGTTTTCTAACATACTCCATTCATTCGGACGAGGCTCTAGTCTACAGACGGGCTTCATACACGCCTCCCAGACACCCGCGTGGCCTCCTATTGTTGCTGAGGCTGCTTAACCGAGCCGAAGAGCTCCAGGCCCGGGCCAAGGCACAATGCAGAGCAGGGGGGTAGCCTGGATCTCTAGGCTGCTGTGGAGAGAGGAGAGAACGGGGAAACACTTAGCTAGAGCTCCCTTCTCCGATTCGGAGTGCCTCTCTCATCTCTATCCCTCCACAATGAAGACGATATTGCAGGAAAATGACCTTTCTGAGATGGAAAGAGGCCTGTAGGAAGTCGAACCTGAGTATCCGAAACACTTTTAGAGCCTTGAGGGTTAGATTTCTGTAAGTTCCGTTGAGATTTTTTTGTTTGTTTGTTTGTGATTAGTTTATACGTGTGTGTGTGTGTGTGTGTGTGTATATGTGTGTGTGTGTGTGTGTGTGTGTGTGTGTGTGTGTGTGTGTGTGTGTGTATGAATTTTTCTGTTCTGTTTTTCTGTGCTTTTATAATTTTACAGAATTTCCAGACAGATCAAACGATATTTGTTCCTCTTCAGAGTATGACAGGTGTACATAATACGAACATAAAACTTATCATTGTTGCGGCCATAATATTTAGAATTCTATCAAGGAAATTAGGTTTGATATTTTTCAGGAATAATTTAGCGTGTGAGTTATTGAAAGTTTGTTAATGGGGGTTTTTTTTTTCCGTTCCCCCCCCATTTCTCCATTTTATCACATATTTCATGCAAGAGACTCTCTATTCATTCGTATTGTGCATTAAGGTAAATATTCAGATATTGTTGAGCAGTTCAGCAAACTAGTGATTTTTGCAGCATTATTTTCCAAAATGGCGGCGTAATTGATTTAAAATGGATTCTGCTACCCACAAATATTTTCAGGAGAATTCTGAATTAGCCTATGGTGTAACATAATGCAACTCATAGTACTTGGCAACCTAGCAACCATTACCTTGTATACCTAATATTATGTAATTGCTGTTTTGAAGGAGAATTTATTTTGTATTTTTAAAACATTTTTAAACTTATATATATATATATATATATATATATATATATATATACACACCAGCATTTTTCAATTTGTGCATGTTTTATGATCATTTATAAATTGTATACGGATACGCAATTTAAGGAATTTGATTTGGGGAAAAATCAATTGTAAACAAACATTATATATACATATAGTTAAATGATGTTATTTACATCACTGTATACACAGCATGCCTTTGAGTCTTTACTCTTGCTTACTTTCATTTCCTGGTGGAATGTACTAACAGAGAAATATATTATTGATAGCCAAGGCAGTAACAGACAGGATTCTTTTGATTACATCCCCTCAGTCTCTTTATCTTGTTAAATATTTGAAGGGTGTATGTGTGTGTGTCTGTGTCTGTGTCTATGTCTGTGTGTGTTCGAGAGAGACAGAGAGAGAGGAGAGAAAGGGGAAGCGACCCTAAAACTTGACTTCGACTATTTTATTCCAAATTTGTGCCATTTCACCAATAAAGTCACACAGACCCACACCTCATTTGCGATTGTTTCCAAAACTGTTACTATAACGTAATATAACGTTACTAATATCCTGGATGTTAAGCAAACTGCAGTAACACGGTCTTATTCCTGAGGAGACAAGGCTAGAGCCTTAGTGAAAACTAGCTCCGCCATTTTGATTTCATTTTATAGAAGTACAAACGTCAGTTCAAGCTTTTATACTTTGCATCATGTTCGTTCGCATATTTTTGCTGATGAGGCAAATATTGTCGTATTGGCACTTTCCCACATGCGCACCCATACTATTTATTTATTTATTTATCTTAATAAGAACATTTTCCTTAAAGATATGATGTTTCATTTTAAAAAAAATGTTTTGTCTATTTGATTTGCAAAACCGTACTTCTGAAAAAAATATAAGGAAAGCGAGATTCGATTTGATAACGCTGGTTATTTATATTTTAGTACGTCATAAAGCCGGCGATTAAAGAAATTTAGGGTAACATTAATAGGTGTTGCTGTAAGATCAATAAACAAAATATTAACTGTATTCCTGCACTGTGTGCAATGTGGGATCAATATATTTCTCGATTTCTCTCAGGATCACACTCGTTCACTCTCACTCACTCGCTCTTTCTTTCACACAGAAAAAGATTTACATCAATAAAGTAAAGCAAATTATTTTTTAATACTTCAGCGCAGAAAACGCCACGTGTTTGTGTATCTGGGTGTAGGTCAGTTTTGCATAATATATTCAGTGAAATCAGTTTTGAAGCCCACGTCCTGTGCAAAGTTTGCATGTTTAATTGCAGAGGTTTGATTTCAGACTTGTTTGTGTGCTGTATGCAGGTGTGTGTGTGTTCGGTTAACGAGAAATCTAACACACACACGTGATTTGGTTCGACGCAGACATAATGAATGATATTAAACTGAAATGAATTTTCTGACTAATCAGTCGGTTTCAACGCCGCAGTAATCTAACCGCCTTAATATAGGCGACGTCCAACCAGTTTAAATAAAGGATCATATTAAATCTTAATAAACTAAAATCTTTCAAATCATGTCAGTGACTTTATATAATATATCGTATATTATAGTATATGTAATAAATCGTTATAGTATGTCTACGAAAATAACCAAATTCGCTTCCGCGTCAGCTGTTTATTTTAAATTACAAGCAATGTCTGAGTCGAAGTTAGAGTGACCTTTTGCTTTGTGGTTTTTTAGGGTTTTCTGAAGCTTGATCCTGTCCTACACACTCTGACAAGGATTTCTACACAGGTGAGTGGCACGTGCGCGCTATTTTACTTGAAAATAAACAACCAACATTTTTGCTGTAGAAAAAATACAACGTTAAAATGTCTTAATGTTTGCAGAAAGAAATGTTTGGTCCCTATTACTTTTCTTTTTTTTTCTTTTTTTTTTGGCCACGTTTAAGGGGACTCTAAATACTAAAGTAAAATTCCTTGGAAAAATATGGTGTTATTTATTTCCTCACGTACACATACACCAAGTTGTCCGTTTGCCGTTTTGAACAGTTTCAGCTTTGGGTGCAATCCAGCACACTTTAGTGATTTTCCTACTAAATCTGGTAATGAACCAAAGAATCAGGTTTGTTTGGGCAGCGAAATCAACAAACTGTGATAGAAATACAACTTTCAGCCAGCTTTCAAGGAAGTTTTTATCCATTGAAAGTTTGAAGCACAACTTATTATGAAATAAACAGAAAGATTTGGGGGAAAAAAATGACATTTGCTCTTTTCAAATGTGTGTAAGAGTCTTTTTTCTGCATGTGGCTTTTACAACCAGTTAGAGTCTCTGTATTTGACTCCACAGTACAACAGTACATACGCATTCGTTTTTGTAAAGCACATTATGACTGGAATTATTAAATCTATTTAGTGTGTTACGAAACCGTTCTTTAAACCGTTCTAAAAACATTTCTTGACAAAATATGGAAAAAGAAATGCAACACTGAAACACAAAACAGTGATAATAATGAATATGGAGAGAATTATTCTCATATCAGGTGAGGTGGCAAATTGTCTGCACATAACGACTACACAGCTCTGTATGCTTCCATAAAAATCAGTTTGATCAGTTGTTGATTGCGCTGTAAGTTTCTTGTCATCCATAACTTTTTTTTTTTTTGTTCTTGTTGCATTGTTACTTTGTGATTTTTTTTTTTTCATTCCCGAAGGGTCCGAGCAACACCATGATGCCAGCTGGAAATCCTGCAGATAATTGTGACACATGTCCATAAGCGTAGGTGTAAATCCCTTCATGGTAAATAAGCTAAATATTCAGTATAGGTAGTATATTAATATCGCTGGCCAAACACGGCATTGTATAATTACATGCTTAAATGATGTATATAAATAATAAATATAAAACAATTTTTTTTAAAAATGGCATATAAACAATAAGGATGAAAAGATGACAGACAATTAAAGTCAGACTTTTTTTTTTCAGGAAACATTTAATTTATTTTTTTTATAGTTGAATAGCCACAACAACAACAACAACAAAAAAGCTCTAACTGAAGCTTTTTCTTAATTTATATTACATTTATGAAAACAAAAATCAAAACGGTCCATTTTCAGCTTCCTGGTTCTTATAGTGGAGCTTTACAAGACACAAGCTGGTTCATAGGAAGATATCTACTAAATGCTCTCAATGCAAAAAAAAAAACCCAAAAAAACAAACAGTTACTGTTAATACACTTACCTAACAATACTGGAGTGCAAAATAAGTGTTTGATCATGACAAAGAGCTTATCACTTTTCTACTGAAACCAGTTTTGGCAAAAAAAATTTATAATGTTGAACAGGCCTTGTCTTTTTTCTTCGTCATTGTACTCACCCCCACAGACTACATCCACTCAAACATATTCTCTTTTATTGCACAGTAGTGGTTGATTTTTCAAAAACTTGAAAGCATTTTTTTTTATTATTGTTTAGTTAGTTATTTATTTTTAAAGAATGTTCACTAAACCCTCACTACAATACATATTGTCACTGTTTAAAAGAATATAAACAGGTCCCTTCCTCTCACGTCCATTTCTATGCCTAAGGCATTGGAAAAATGACTGACCTTCTGGAGAGTCTCAGTGAACATTGTGAACATTAGCCAGCGTTGTGTAGATGAATATAAGAGTGCTGTGGTTTGGGAGACTGGGAATGAAGGACTAGACAGGGCTGGCAAGAAAAAAGATGGAGTGAAGTGAATTAGCATTTTCTTATTAGGCAGCTTCATTTTTAGTTGACTGACTCGTATTGCAAGCTTTGCAGTGTCCTGGACCCTTTTGGCTCCACCCTCCACTCCTTGACCTTGGATAAGTGCCATAAACTGTTGTTTTCCACTTGTGTCGAAGTAGTGGCAAGGGTATGCGGTACTTCTGAAACCTTCACTACTTGTCTACCCTGCCCTTTGTCATCGTCGCACCCCCCCCCCCCACCCCACCCAACCCAGATGCTTTGGCTAGAAACACAACCTGCTTTTGCATAAGGCACTGAGGCTGTGGCTCTGCTACCCCATCACTGCTGTATGATATCTCCTCTGGAATTCTGCGCATGCCAAGCATTCGGTTACTCAGACAGATGGTGGAAACATCTTAAAGACACCTCTGATATCTGTTCATCTAGAGAAATGCATCTAAACATGTATGGTTCATGGAAAAATTTTCATGGATAAATATACACATTTAATTTCATATTATTAGCAATTATTGTTTTGCTTTGTTTTTACCTAAAGGTGTACTGGAAGCTCTATTTCAGTATAGGACCATTTGCATCCAAAAGGGTTTTAACGAGTTGAAAAGTACAAATAAACCGTTTAAAAAAAAAAAACGCAAAACTTTAAGCTCATTCGCTTCATTGTTTTCTTTGGGCAGCAGCCTGTTTCTGCTTGGCACGTATAACCACCCATATTGTGTTTATGAATTATAAACCACATTACATAAGTGCCCACTACACACACATTTCCCCACCACCTCCTATACTACCGAAGCGCACTCACAGGACCTCTAGAGTGTCCTTCTGCCATGGGCCTTTGCCCGGGTAGAGTTCCGAGGAACAGATGGCATCTCTGTGTGGCATGGGATGTCACAACGTGATGCATCTGAATATATAGGGAAAACTGTCCAAGCAAACCTTAAATGCAAAACAGGATTCAATAAGCTTACTATGATTTTGGTGAAATTCAGCGTTTTTTCAGAATAATCTTTCTGTAGATCTTCTTTTATTTGCTCAGTGGAGAAGAGTTGACCTGGTTAGCTACAAATAGTCTCAGTCATTAGTGCACTGCATAAGGTTAGAAATCCTCTGGTTTTGCTGTGGAGCTTTAAACAGTCAAAAGTATTTGAATAGTGCTCTATTAATAGCCTAGCAACAGATGCATTTCTGTCTTCCAATGGCAGAGGGGCATGTGCTTTGAGAATGTGTCAGCCTGACAGATCATCTCAGTAAGTCGCTGTAGCCTGTCTGGATCAGAGCGTGCCCATTGCTGCTTCAGCACTCTTTGCACCACTAGTCCATTCAGAATAGGACAGGTCCTAAAACATTTTTATTCACTAATAACAACAATAAAAAAAGTCTCCAATAGGCCCACGAATGGAGAAGTAGTATGTAACCAAACAGTTTTAAATTCAAGTGAAATTTAAATTCGCGACTAAACTTTAGAAATTCGAATTTGGTCCTTGGATGTTGGCAAGTCTTAACGTACTTAACTCAAAACAGGATGCAGCTGGTCTCCTGTGTGAATGGAGGAGACTGCGTCAGAAACGATTAGTGGACGAACGCCTGATAACTTTATTTTGACCTGTCACTGAGGTGCATTTTTTATATTACGTTACCAAATGTTTGCTATTGAAATTATAGCTGAATTTGGCAAGTGAAAGCAGAAAGCCGGTTTGTATGTTCAGATCCAGCCACGGAAATTTCAGCTCTGGGAAACAATGGAACCTAACTCATGACAGATCATTGTGGCACTAAGCCCAGTTTTGTCTTGTAGATTATATATACTGTTGGTGATTTGTATTGGCTCCGAACAATCCATACTGTGGTAGCATATTCTTTCTGCTACTGAATGTTTTGTGAATGTACTGGGGAAGTCTCATCCAGAGCTCTCATTGATGGCTGAAGTTCCTCCCAGCAGACCATCCGCAGCATTATTCCCTGCAGCATTATTCATTTAATTTCACAGTCTCCACAATAAATCTGTTTGGCCCTGTTACTTGTGGTTTAATAGTGCAAATTTGGAACTCTTTCCAGCTGATTCTTGCTAACGTAAGAAGATGATTCCGATGACCAAATTCTGTATGTGGACACTGTAGGTTCATATAGACAGAAGATTGACGGTAGTACTGGTGAAATAAAATGAATCAAGTTGTAGTGTTCAGATTGTTTCCTAACCCTGTGCCCCCAGATAAGGTCCACAGATAAGGCCTCAGCATACTTAACGTGAAGAGGACATCTGCAAGGGTTGCGCAAATGTTTACAAGCTCGCATACTTTCTGCGGTTTTGTTTTGGCCATCGCCTATAAACGCTCCAGTCACAAGCTTTGTCAGGTAGATTGCTTGTCCGTGGATTCACCAAGCTGCCCTGTGCAGGACACGTCGCCTCTACACGGTGTCCATTTGCTCCATAATTATGTCACATTATTCGTGGAAGTCTGGCGAACTTTGTCTCCGCATGAAGTATGCTGAGGACTATGCTCCAATCTCTCCCACCTTGTCACTCAGTCATTTCTAGTCGTACTCAAACGCAGTATTGGTCCAGTTGGACCACAAATGACAAACAATTGTGTAACTTAACAAGTTTTTCTGTCCAATGAAAACAAGAAACAAATCAATTGATCTTGCTTTTAGGATGTAAATGTGAATAACATTTGCATAACTGAAAAGCCAATTCGTTTGAAAGGGAAAGGACACCGTAACACAAAAGGTAATTAACCTTTGGCAGATTTTTTTTATGCTAAGTTTATCCATGTGAACATTATCCTTGTGAATTCTCAGTACTTGGAATTACTGAGCCGAGAGAATGCAAGTAGAAGGGCTGTGGCCTATTCTTAAAAAAAAAAACTAATCCCGCCTATCATTTCATTTCTTTACAGTCACTCCTTCCCCCAACTTGTTTGGTGGACCCCAGCCAGTGGTCAACAAGTATGACAGTGAAACCTTAGGTCATATTATTTAGCAAATAAAACGGTACCCTTGGTAAAGATGAGTAAAAATAAAAAGGGTTTTTGAGGGGCCGGGGGGGGGGGGGGGGGGGGTTGTCTTTTGTAGTTAATTTGCTCAATCTCGCACCAAAAATGAGATGTCTCTAAATTAATGGAAGTAATCATATTCCAAGAAACTAAAAAAAAAAAACCTTATCACAAAATGAGATTTTTAACGAACTAACGTCTCAGTTATTGGCACCCCTGCATTTTGTACTTCTATAATCCTTGATGAGATTTGAGAGAGAGCACTTCTCAATACAGAATCTCTCCAAATCCTTCAGAGTCGTAGGTCAACTCTTGTGGAAACTCACCACTCAGGTAGGTTTTCACTGGGATTTAGGCCAGGGGACTGGAATGGCCACATCAAAACCTTGATTCGTTGATCATTTAGGCATTTCTGTGTTGAGTTGGACATATATTTTAAAGCAATGTCTTGGAGAAATGGTGGCTCTAAAATGGGTCTGTGTACTTTTCCACTGTGTACTCTTCCATCATTACAGCTCAGGTTGTTTTAAACTTCTTGGCTATCTTGATTATGCCTATAAGGCATGTAGCTATTTTATAGCCATTGCCAGAATAATGAAGGCCAACAAACTTTCCTCATTCTATTTGTGCATTGTTGAACCTTTCCCCTGTTGACGAACAACTTAGGAATTCAGCTCTCTGTGTCATCTCATATTTATACCAGTGAATCGGGAAGTCGTGGAAGACCGCTGAAGAGACTCTAAACAGTCGCGTGAACTTAAAAAAAAAACATGTAAACTACACATTTTGTCCATAAGAGTCATAAGACACATCATAAGACACATCGCTTTGTTAATGTGTAAAATACCGCATGGTTTTTTTTTTTTGCTTGGAATATTTTTGCTTAAATTGATGATTTGATATCTTTCGTGAACTTAAACGAATTAACCATAACATTTTTCATAACCGTTTAAAAAAAAATCCATCTCAGGCAAGGGTGCCAATAATTCTAGAGCTGACAATAAATATGTCATGGCATCCTTTTACCATCCGGTCATGATAGGATTGCATATATGTTTTTATCCATGCTTCAATCTGTTCCTGTTTGTGTACTCAAGCATATGCTTTACAGCGGGTCTCTGTTTAGGTCTGTTAGAGTCATTAGTTACATTAAATGTGCTGTATCAACTGCAGAGGTGATCGGGAGGTCATGGTGTCTGTCTCAGACCACCACAACGTCTACTCATCCAGGCTGGCTGCACACTTGTGTAATAGGAGCTTCTAGCATGTATAAATAGTTGTTTCAAGCCTGCGCCTATTAACCTGGTGCCACAGGAACCTTAGGCTCCTTATTTAGCCTTAGCGCTACTCACATGACTGCACGGATTTCTGAAAAGATGCCTGCGGAGTTATGATTCACACAAATATCCATATTCACAGCACCGCAGTGAATGAATGATATTGCCGCTTCGTTAAAATTCTATTTGTTTGAACTTGACTTTATTTGTATGTCAGTACACCGTGTGTGTTTTTCTACACATCGGTTTGATAAATACTACAAACTCTCTGGAATATGCTGAATCAAATAGGTTGAACTAACAAAAAAGAAAAATGCTGTGGTTAGCCCTTTTAAGGAATGATTTCTTTTCTTTTTTTTTCAATCCCGTGCAGCAAAACTAGTCAAACCGGATCCCCTGTGAAATTCACACCTAATATGTGGAATTCATCGCTGGATGTGACAAAACATATTTTTCATATTTCTAAACAAGATTTTATTATTTAATTGTTTCACCTAGGCTGATTTTAGAGATATAAAAATATAAGAATGTGCTTCCAGTTATCAAGACTGCAGTTCTATTGTTGTGAATCACCAGTGAACCGTCAGTCTGTCATGTGACCAAGCAGATTTGCGATTGGTTGGTGCAGTGCATAGCAACAGAAGAGACTGCAATTCTTCCAATAAGAAGCGTTTCATTAACTTTATGAACACGGGCCTAGATCAACTAATGGATTTAATGAGTCTTGTTTTTTTGGGGGGGGGGTTTCCATGCTACAGATGAAGGCGAGAAATGTTGAGGCACACTAGAAGAATGCATCAACGGACAAACTGGAACCCGTAACAGGAAAATGATCTTTTTGATCAAGGTATCGTATGCTTACGTGAGTAAAATTCATCCTGGGAAATATTAACGTTTTATTCATAACTATACATTTGCAAGAAAAATATTCATTTTTTTATTGCTCTTACTGTGATTCTGTACACTCGACGAAACCCTGTTTCCAGCCTGATCCGGACCAGCTGACCACTCTGCAGTGCATTACACTGTCCTTTGGGGTGAGGTAGTAGGTTGTATAGTTTTAGGGTCATACCCTTGCTGTGAGATAACTATACAACTTACTGTCTTTCCTGAAGTGGCTATAATATCATCGTTATGATGTGAAGTGACTGCATGCTGCTTACTGCTACAATTGGCGTCTTTTCTTCTGATCTGTTTAGCGTTAAGTAACTCATGTCAATTTCATGAGTTCATGCAAAGCGCTAACTATATGTCTTCGTGTATTTCTTTCCCTAAAGCTGTAGACTGCAAATGTGACTTGTTCATTGTAATGTATGAATTTACTGGACAGCAATCATCTTGCCTGACAAATATATGTTTATCTAGTTTCAAGTAGTGAATGGGCAATGTCCAGATGTGCAGCTGGGGTGATATTCATCTATATGTGCTTGTATTGGGTTGGACAGTGCTTTCACTGTACTGATATGATTTTTATTTTGTATATACAGTGCCAATAAATAGTGATGTTCTGATAATTACCGTGCAGTCCATGCTAACACAGATGTCTGATGATGATAATGCTTTCCAACCTCTATAAATATGAAATCACACAAGATTAAGAATAATGTAAAGGCTATCGAATCATCCAGTCTCCTTCCTGTTAGCCCTGTGGGCGGTTTCTGGTGTTCGTACAGGATGAGGTAGTAGGTTGTGTGGTTTCTGGGTAGTTGTTTTGCCCCATCAGGAGATAACTATACAACCTACTGCCTTCCCTGGAGGGCAGCGATTCAACACCTGGTGTACCAGCAGGGGGCAGCACTCACCCTTCATCACTGTTTCCATCAACGTTGTGACGTGTATGTGTAGCACTTTATAATGTGTTGTTGTTTATATATATGCATAATGTCATGCAATGATGTTGTCTTTGGGTGTTTCTTTTAAGTGTGGCAGAATGATCATATAAGGAAAAACCTAAATAAATGAGTGGAGAAACATAACAAGTGCCAAATGCTTCCAGAAAGGTGTACTGCATGATACAATTAAACCATTAACATCCTACCATGCTCTGAGCAGCCCACAATTTTGGACCAAGATGACAAGAAGAAAAGATCTGTTACTTTGAAAGAGTGCTCATTATTGTGGCCCACTGATAGCATGAGCTTCAGTCACAAAGTCTGCTCATCTGGCTGTGTTTCAATAGGAACAGTGATTAACGTGACATCAGAATTCAGATCTATAGGAAAGACAGTAAACATGGTTGTAAATTGACGATGAAAGCGCACATTCAATGCTTCTGATGCTCGTGCGTTAGTGAGATATGTAAGGAAAAACAGAAGCGCATCTGTTGTTCAGGTGACTGATTATGTCAAATCAGTGAGATCAGACTGTTAGCAAGAACCACAACTACTTAGCGAGAGATATTATAGTAGGGATGCAGTCTCTAGTGACAAAGAAGAGTGCAAAAACCACACAAACTGGTTTACAGCGATACGGAAAAAAAGTGATATGTAGCGTACACCAAGCGAACATTACAGTCCGGAAGAATCGCAGTTATATGTTGTGGAGTGGATTTTGCTAGCATGGTTTGGGTCCACTCGTCCCCTTAGAGGGAAAGGTCACTGTAAATCAATACAGTCATTCTGACTGATCATCTTTTTCCTGTGATGAAACATTTTCCTGATGCAAGTGCTCTCTTCCTGGATGATGGAATGGAATGCTCTTAAAGACAGGGCACGAAGGGTAAATGAATGGTTTGATGAGTTCATAAATTATATAAGTCTTATACTATGTCCTTCACAATTACCAGATCTCAGCGCAATTGAACACCTGTTGGAGGTTTCGGACTGACGTATTAGACACCACTATCACCAAAACACCAGTTGAGGAACACCATCATACTGCTAAAGGATGGCTCTTGTTACACTTTACTACTTGGTGCTAATCATTAAATGGGCTAAGATGAATTGCAGGGAAAAAAAAGATAGATGTTTTGCAACGTCTAATAGTACATGCAAAAATATCAAATCATACTACAGGCTGTCCCAAAAGTCTCCATACATAAGGGAAATTAAGACTTTTTAGCAAAATTTCTTGCAAAATTTTCATACTTAGTTTATATATATATATATATATATATATATATATATATATATATATATATATATATATTTCAGATAGCCTTTAAGAACCCCTTGGACAAAAGAACATATTGAAATCATTCTCATGGCTGGATCGGCAAGCTATCGTAAGGTTGTGATGGACTTTAACAGGAAACGTGGCGAGCACATCGCATGTGACACTGTCGCCAGACTTGTTAACCATTTCAAAAAGACTGGACGTGTTGCGGAACGACCAAGAAGAAGTAAACATCCACGAACGTCCACCGATGAAGACATAACCGACGTGGTGCTGGCCGTATATAGTCCCCTATGTATGGAGACTTTTGGGACACCCTGTATATTTGTTCCACATACACAAAATGACAAACACAGCAATAGAACTCAGTCTTCTAGTCTGTTATTACAATCATAATATGCCAGTTTTATAGTAAGAAAATAAAACATTTTTCCAGAAGCATGTAATAGTCTAGGGAATATCATCTTTCTCAAGAGGCAGGAAAAAGGTGCCACAGACATGAGTTCTCATTTATACACACTGTTGATAAGCACGTGGTATATTTAACAGAATAATTAAGTTCTACAAGGCTGACATTAAAAGTATTATCATGTGTATATTGTTAGTATTTGATATGGGAGCTGCGAGGTCCAAACACGACCTGTAATATAATCATGTCTAGGAAGTCGAGAAGTAAAAATAAAATAAAATGACTATTACAAAAAGCAGTTGTACCAGGCTCTCTGACGTATATGGGGAATTAGAAATCCAGATTCAGCATACAGCTGTTCATCCTAGTTTAGCAAACAAGCAAGCATCAATCCATGATGTTTTGAGAGCAGTTTTAATTCAAATTCAAGCTACTGTGTTTTAACCCAGATGTGTGCTACCCATCTACAAGAAATGGTTCTTTAAACATAAAAGTGTTTATAATTCTACATTAGTATCCACTTGAAATTTCAGAATTTTATCTAAATACTAGTTGTTTTGATGCTGTGTTTTTTTGTTTTTGTTTTTTTTTTTGCCGTGAGAGGAGCTCTGATGAAATGATACTGAGCTCTCACCCTCAGTGCAAGAGTCCCGCAGAGAATGTACAGAGCTTAGCCAGATCACTACAGTGAATTAGAAATGGTGCCACCTGCTGTTTGGTATCATACAGCAACTTGTGCAAGAAAGTACAACGGGATTCTGCATAGTCCTGGGAAAGTCGTGTTTCTGTGAAATTCACAGGGTTTCCTGGATTAATGCGTTTGTGTGGTCAGTGCAAAACGTTCTCAAAGAGTCAAATGGGTAAAAAAATAATTGTGTGGTATATTTATTTAAGTGGGCGCACAGTAGCTTAATGGTTAAACCTCACACCTCCAGGGTTGGGGGTTCGATTCCCACCATGGCCCTGTGTGTGCGGAGTTTGCATGTTCTCCCCGTGCTACGGGGGTTTCTTCTGGGTACTCCGGTTTCCTCCCCCAGTCCAAAGACATGCATGGTAGGCTGATTGGCCTTTCCAAAGTGTCCGTAGTGTATGAATGGGTGTGTGAATGTGTATGTGAGTGTGCCCTGCGATGGATTGGCGCCCTGTCCAGTGTGTACCCCGCCTTGTGCCCCATGCTCCCTGGGATAGGCTCCAGGTTCCCCGCGACCCTGTAGAATAAGCGGTATAGAACATGGATGGATGGATATTTGTTTAAGTACAGAAGTGGAAAGAGTTTCAATGACAGGGCTGCCAGACAGCCAAGACCAGGAGATCTTAAACTGTGCAATTTTGGTAAACTTGTTTCCACTGTAGCATCAGTTCTTGGCTAACAGGAGTGAAACCCAGTGAGGTGATCTGCTATTGTAGCCAATCCCCCTCATGGTTTGGCATGTTGTGTGTTCTAACATGCATTTCTGCTCACCATGGTTGTAAAGAGTGTTTACTGTATTTGAGTTACTGTAGACTTCCTATGAGCTCAAACCAGTCTGGACATTCTGAAAGTTAAATTACGTTTTTGACCTTGATCTACCTGATTTTATGCATTAGGCTACTGCCACGTGATTGGCTGATGGGATAATTCTATGTTTGACCAGTGGTACAGGTTTCCCATTAAAGTAGCTGGTGAGCGTATTTACTCTATACACTGTATGTCTATACATATATTATACATACACAAGGTTAACATAGTTCAATGTTATTTAATGTTCACACAACAAGTGTTTTTCATACATTTAGAGCCATGTGAAATATCCTTTTCAATAAAAGTAAAAATTAGTCCCTATAATTCATTTTTTTCCAGTATGCTGTATTGTATAATTTAAATATGTACACTTTGCGCACTGTTTTTTCTTTCTTCTCCTTTGTAATTTATGAATGCGCATATATCTTCATGTCCATTCATGTAGTGTTAAGGGTGACATCAAGCATTATGAATTAGAAATCTTACAGTTGAGTAAGCAGTGATGAAATATCTCTTTTGAAATAGTTACTGAAAGCTCTTTATTGCAAAAGCCATATGCAGAAGCACATGAGGTTCACACTCGATGTCATGAAATCATCCAGACTCTTTAAAGCATGCCGTCTCACTGCTCTGGGGGAGATAGGCCGAGAGACACAGGTAGTGAGGAATAGAACAGATTTCTGGGTGTGTTGCAACACAGTGCTGGTGTCTTCATGTTCAGCACCCCCAGGGAAACTGGCGAAGGCTCTGCTTTACTTCAAGTCGGGAGTAGCTCAAGCAGAGGCAGCGAGCCAAAGGATTTCAACTCATCATGTGCTGAGAAAAACAGGGCCAGGAACAAACCAGCTGCTTATGGCCCCTAGAGCCCTGTACTCCACCCAGGATATGGAGAACAAACATGTCTACCCCATTGTCCATGTACTCATCCAGTTATCATGGCCAGCACAAAGCATGCAACAACTTTTTTACTTATTTTATGATGTAAAAAACAAAAACATGTCTCCTACACCTTCATTAAATATGCTTGCTTAGTCCCTTTGGACAAATGTCTTCTGTAGATATACTTCAGCTGCGAGTACAAAACAGCGCCACCTGTTGGTACATCTGGTACACTGACGCATGCCCACACATTAAATCTCATTCCGGTTGTTCATATTTCCAAAGGTCAAAACCAACATCCAGTGTATTTTCAACTCATGTCATATTTGTTGCATCAGCTCTGTATACTGCAATTAGCAAACTCTCACCATCTGGTGCGGGTGAGCATGGGTTTCCTTTTGAGCCTGGTTCCTCTCAAGGTTTCTTAATAATAGCATCTTAGGGAGTTTTTCCTTGCCACTCCCTACCCTGGGTTGCTCATTAGGGATCTTGACATGGATTTCTGTCTAGAGAAAGACATCTGTCTCATAAAATATCTAGCAGGTTTGAAATAGAAAAAGCAAAGCATTGCTTCGAAGACAAGGTGAAGAGAAAAAGTTTAACATAATTATACACACCATATATATATATATATATATATATATATATATATATATATATATATATATATATATATATATATAGGGATTTTGTACAGTAGATGGTCAATACAGTCAATTTCCGAAATTCAAATTCTGACCCACAAGAACCGAACATTAAACTAAAGAAAAAAATCATGCAATTTTCCTAAACATAAAGGTCTTAAAATGTTATTACAGCATGTTATTACAAAGGCTATATTGCCACATAACTAGCAGCTAGCAGTTAAAAGTAGTATGCCTAAACCAATTCACTGATGCCCAACAAGCACATCCATACACATTTAATAGAGATGCAGTAACTTAATTATATTGATACACAATCTCACCTGCTAATTCAATACATTTTGTTTATAACCACACATCTACATAATAGACTGTATGTATTAAAATCTTCATGAGGATTTTACAAAAGGACACAGGCTAAGAGGGAAAAAATACTCTAGGGTGCATTAGATTAGTGTGTGTGTGTGTGTGTGTGTGTGTGTGTTTTATTATAGGGCACATCATAGTGGGGTGGTTTTGCCATATAGGGTTTAATAGGGAGGACATATTAGGGTGATATATTAGTGGTCACTTTATTAGGAACACCTGTACACCTGCTCATTCATGCAGTCATTCAATTAGCCAATCATGTGGCAGCAATTCAATACATAAAATCATGCAGATAAAGGTCAAGAGCTTCGATTAATTTTCACATGAAACATCAGAATGAAGAATAAATATGATCTCTTTGACTTTAACAGTGGAATCAGGTTCAGGTTACTTTATTTGTACCTGTAGGTAGATTTGGCCTGCAGTGGGCAAGTTCATACATTTTTTTTTTTTTTTTTTTTTTTTTACAAACAACACAAACAGTGAACATTAAATCTTATAAAAGTGCATGTCTGTTGGTGCCAGATGGACTGGTTTGGGTATTTCAGAAACTGCTAATCTTCTGGGAATTTCACACATAACAGTCTCTAGTATCTAGTTTACATGGAATGGTGCGAAAAACAAGAAACACTGAGCGAGTGACAGTTCTGTGGGTAGAAATGCTTTGTTGATAAGAGAGGTCAGAGGAAAATGGACAGATTGGTTTGAGCTGCCAGGAAGGATAAAGTAATTCAAGTAATCATTATTTACAACATTATTTACCGTGGTTCCATAACCATTTTTTTTCCTTCAAAATACAATATGAACAGATGGAGTAGAAATCACAGTTAAAGAAAAACAAAAAACACTAAAGGTAAATAACATTTTATAATGTATTTCTTGCAGTTGCAGCATAAGACAGAATTGAAAACAAAATAAAGATCAGCATCAATCTCTAAAATGTTATGAACACGGGACACTAAGTATAATCTCTGCATACTAAATAGTAACCACTTAGTAAAAAATCTATCTTATTAACCTTTTTAGTAAGATGTTTGTTTGATAAAAATAAATAAATAAATAAATAAAAAACAATTTAATGCACATAAAATCCATCAGTGCATCTTTTAACCATAGTTTTGGGGTGTCTCATGCATCTGTTAATGCATCCATTATATCCCCTCACTTTTCCCCTCTCTACTCTATTTTAAGACTGTCCCAATTTACAAAATCGTCTTGAAAGTGATTAACATCTGTACATGAACTTTATGCTTATTTTGTTACAGTATTCTATTACAGTAGTACATTTTATACACACTGCATATGCATCATACATATGTGTAATACATCAGTCATGACAATTTTATGAACGACAACACAATAAAACTACCTAAAACATATGTAATGTTCCCCAAGATTTTTGGAGTCAAAAAGATTTTGATTCAAAAATCAACAAGTAGCCCTCTAGACTATTCTATCCCTTCAGGGAGCCCTCACTCACAAAAAGCTTGGAGACCCCTGCGGTAAACAGATATGTTTTTTGTGTCATTTTTTTTAAACGTGTTTCTGTTTATAACTCTAATGGAGTCCAATCTCAGCATTCGTCTCTTAGGGGGCGTCACGCTCTCGCGGCTCTTCCTGCATTCCGATTGGCTCAGACCGTAGGTGTGTCTGGAAAGGGGGGAGAGGCGGGAGGGTGCTCAAACGTTTCCACGGCTACGGCGCGAGCTGCTTTTCGTGACGCGACTTCCGGGAGTTTGTTCGGGGCGCTCGGCAGGCGGCGGGGAGTGGGGAGTTTGACAGCGGCGGACAAACAAGGACGCGTGGAAGGAGACACACGTTCGTTTCCCTTGTTCTCTGTTCCTCCGTACAGAGGGAGTCCTTCTGTAGCCTGCCGAGAACTCTGCCAATATGGACGCACCGCAACTCCAGGTATACGTCTTTAATTTAGAGCTGTGCACTCTGTGGTTTATTTACTGTGCTGTAGTGTAGTAGGAGTAGGCCTGTAGTGTCTATAGCTGCGTTTTAACATACCACCATACTAATCTGTACTATACCATACTATACTAATACTATACTATACTATACTATACTATACCATACCACACTATACTATACTTTACTACACTATACTATACCATACCACACTATACTATACTGTACTATACCATACCATACTATACCATACTATACTATACTATACTTTACTTTACTATACCATACCACACTATAAGATACCATACTATACTATACTATACTTTACTATACCATACCACACTATACTATACCATACTATACTATACTATACTTTACTATACCATACCACACTATACTATACCATACTATACTATACTATACTTTACTATACCATACCACACTATACTATACCATACTATACTATACTATACTTTACTATACCATACCACACTATAAGATACCATACTATACTATACTATACTTTACTATACCATACCACACTATACTATACCATACTATACTATACTATACTTTACTATACCATACCACACTATACTATACCATACTATACTGTACTTTACTATACCATACCACACTGTACTATACCATACTATACTATACTATACTATACTTTTATTTGTATACTATACTATACTATACCATACTATACTATACTACTCTACTAAATGATATGTCAAAACATACCAGTGTGGGAATCATCACTCAGTCAATATGACACGTTTTCTCTCTACAAACATGATACAGCATTCATTTTGCTGTTCAAATCGACTTTATTTTATGCTTCCACAAAACTGCTCAATGCTGCAACCGAGCAAACTGCACAATGCAAACTTTTTTCTTTTTTTTTTTTTTGGCTGTAAAAGTTTTCTAGGAATGTTCCAGTCTAATTTTTTATACCAGTTTATCCCACACTAACACCTGAGACCACTCTTGAAGTCTCATTACACAACGCCAGAGGCAGTGTTCCTCTGTCTGCTGCTCCAGCACTTCTTTCCTTCACTTATCTTATCATACGTTCACATCTGCTTGGCTTTACTGCCTGAAGCCATGGTCCATATTGTGGAAATAAGCAGGCATGTTACTTTTTAAACGACTCGCTACAAACTAAATAGGCAAGCAGATGTTTTTCTGTTTCAGCAAGTGCAGTATAAGAACACACACACACACACACACACACACACACACACACACACACACCAGCTTTCAAACTACTGATGGATTATTGATTGGAGAAGAAAATTACAAGTCAGCATTTTTCTCAATGACTAACGTACTATATATAGTATCAACCTTTGGTCTTATTGCGTATTAGTTTTATTAATGCATATCGATGTAATTAGGGGAAGGTGGAATAATTAGGCTAATGGTGTGTGTGTGTGTGTGTGTGTATATATATATATATATATATATATATATATATATATATATATATATATATATATATATATATAAAGGACTGCTTTTAATTTCTGCACATTTCAGATTGTCAAACAGGATTATTAAAAGGAATCGATGGAAGATAAATTGCATCTCTAACCTACAATGTTTGCCAGATAACAGTGAGATTGATATACAGTATAGCAGCAATATCAAAGCAATATGTTAAGACTGTAATCCCAAGTTATAGCACTGATTACTGATTTACTGAGTCACAGTTAATTGAGTGTGTAGGTACAAAACAAAATTTGTGTGTGTGTGTATATATATATATATATATATATATATATATATATATATATATATATATAATATTTATTCATTTAGCAGACGCTAACAAATGCGAACTTACAAAGCGACTTAAATATAATATAAGAAATATAAGCAAAGCAATATATCAACCGGAGAACAATACAAGTAGTGCTACTATACTAGATTTATAATTTAGTTCTAGAGAAGCAAAGTGCGCAGAGTAGAAGTGTAAGTTTTTTTTTTAATCTATTTTATTTTTTTAAGTAATGTGTGCATGGCAGTTTAGGAGTTAGTCAAGTGCTCATGGAAGAGGTGGGTCTTTAGCTGTTTTTTGAAAATATTTCACTGAAGCCTAATTTGATAAATAAATCAATCCGAGTTTCAGAGTTCAGTACCAAACCTTATTCAATAGCATGGAGGATGATGATCTCTTTCTTATTGACCACAATAACAGACAGATAATGTCCTAGCGAAATTGTGATCATGCTTTAAGAGGTGGTTAATTAGTTGAAACAGTGTGTTTAGAGAAGAACCCTGGAGACAGTTTCCCAGTGAAACTCCTTGCTCTGTTGCAGATGGACGCAATGCACTTTAACGGTCCAGAAGTCTGAGAGCACTATAGAGAATGCTTCTATTTTACACTCTTTTCTGTTGTAATAATTTTCATTACAAATTATATCACTGACAATAACGTGAGTGAAATGTAGAGTCTTTGAAATATCTACATGGATTTCAGAGTATTTGGTACGTCCCCTTTTTGCTTTTATTGACAGTGTGCAGTCGAGGTGGCCTGAACTCTACAAGTTTTATATTTTAAATGTAATTTTCTAGAAATAGTGCAGAATTTTGAATATTAAACATTCAACATATTGAGCATTTTAATTTCTTTTAACTGTTATTAAAAAAAACCCATAAACCTTCTATTTATTTCCCATTTCACATTTACATTTATTCATTTAGCAGACACTTTTATTCAAAGCGAATTTCAAATGAGGAAATACAAGCAAAGCGATATATCAAGCGGAGAACATTGCAAGCAGTGCTACCATACAAGATCCAGGGTAAGCTTTAAAAAAAAATATATATATATATATATATATATATATATATATATATATATATATATATATGTACATATTTTTTTATCATGTGGGATTGGCATGTTAGGGGTTAGTTAAGTGTTCACGGAAGAGGTGGGTCTTTAGCTGTTTTTTGAAGATAGTGACAGATTCTGAGGTCCGGATTGAGGTCGAAAGTTCATTCCACCACTGAGGGACGGTTAGGTATAAATGAAAAAAAAAAGAAAAGAAAAGATTTTCATTGTGGTCTCAGATTTTTGGTCCCCAACGTACATAATGACAAAATGAAAAAAGACCTGGCATGGATCTAAAACGCATAGATAAAATATCCTTACTTTTACATAAATTCAGCATATAACACAACATAAGCAAAACATAAACAAAGCATTAGTTATGCCATGTATGACAAGATGCATATTTAATGTGTTCTTCTTTGCAGTGAAAGCTTTTGTCTGTGCCCAAATACCTATATGTAATGATATAGTATACAATTACATTAGCTGGTCTTGAAGTTGCAGTTTGTTTGTATTGCTGTTTGTGATTCTGTAACTTGAACCTGATCTTATGGAGCTTAATCTTAAGTATCTTATCATTTAAGCCTACTGTGACAAAACAGGTTGCTTTGCTTGCTGTTGGAGTAAATTATGATGGTGATGAGTTACAGAGGATCCATCTCTGTCGTTCCAGATGGAGTGAAGTGAAGTAGCGTAAACAGAGGACTGTCAAGGGCGGTTGTTAAAGCAGCCTGGAAATGAAGCAGACTGTCATTTTTTCTTAGTGGGGTCCTGCTGAGTAAATCGCCAGAACAGACCTGCATTGCTCAGAGCTTTCATGGTGCATGTAGAAGATGGGTTTATTGCTCTTCACTCACCTTTCTGGGTCTTAGTTATGTTTTAATCATTTAGTTACTGTACAAATACACAATATGCGTACTGTGTGTAAGTGACATATATAAAATATACATGCACAAGCTATTAAACTAACAGTATACAGTGATATAAGAAAGTAATCTGGAAAGAATACGTTATTTCAGGGGAGATAGTTTATTAGGACAAATAATTAAGCAAATCGATTATCTATAAGGGAACGTCCTATAGTTTGAGTTGCCTTTTTAGCATCTCTTGTTTGCTCAAGTAAGAACATGCGTCTGATTTTAGCAGTCTGTGTAGCAGTGTGTAGAGGCTTACTGCATCTTTCTTGCTTTTCTTGCATTTCTCTCTCTCTCTCTCTCTCTCTCTTTCAGGTTCTTTGTGAGACTTTGCTCTGGCAGGCGTGAGAAAGAGTGCTTTAGTTTGGAATCTGAGCTGTCTAATCAGGCCCCACTCTTATTCTCACTCTCTTTCTCTGTACTATAGTACCTACTTGTTCTTTATCTTCTTTTTTTTTTTCTTCCCCAAACAGGACTTTCTTGTTCTGCTAACTGCCCCTCTGCCTGTCTTCTTCTGCATGTCAACATACATATTTGTTTCTATATGGATAGTGGTTATACTCACATACCCATGGATAAGAGTGTAAGTGTGTGCACTCCTTTGTTTGCATACTCTTGTGTTATTAAGCTCGTGTATTGTTGCTCGACCAAGTGAAGATATGATAGAAAAGTGTTTGCTTTCTGAAATTAATTCGAGCGAGGCAGGTTTTGTCAGTCTTCGACTGACATTAATCATCGCTCAAGCGAACGTGTCCTTGGCCGCTCTGGAAATATTCTGCGCTACTATTTTAAAGGGGTGTTTGCGTTGAGTTGTTGAACAGGGTGCTGTGTAAAACTGTATCAAATGTGTATTGTATCATATAATTCCAGCTATAATAATCATACCAATCTGAGTGTTCTTCATAATGTAGCACACTCATTATGCGTTTGAAAATTACCTAACGAATCATGTGTAATGGAGTATAGAAAACATTAAGCCGTTGCCCTCAAGGACTGGAGTTGTAAATCACTATAAATGCCAACAGACGTTGATAAATGTGGTTTTTTTTTTCTTGTTCTTCTCGCTCGCACTCTAAACAATCGCATATAAGCTAACATACAAATATGATCCTGCTCTCCTCGATCACGAGTGAGGTTATTACAAGAAAGACATGTCAATCTGAAAAGATGATTTCTTTTGTCTTTTCCTAACAATTAACAAAACAAAATGTAACAACGTGATTCCTAAAATAATAATAATAATAATAATAGTAAGATATATATATACAGAGTCCTAGCATATACTGGCATATTCCTAAACTATGGCCTGAAAGATTACAGCTAAGTGTCCCCATGTGCCATAGCTAAGAAGCTTTCAAGTGTATTAGTGATGTCTGCAGCACTAGATTATGACAAGCCCTCCCCTAAAACAGCACACTGGAAAATGTAACAGGACACTTACAGCTGTCCAGCCATCTGTAGCATTTGCCACCACACTTTGCCCTTGTTGTAGGTTTTACAACAAAACTAGACGAATACAAATGAAAAGGCGAATGAGAGAACACGTCCTCTGTTTTGGGAGGGTTTTTTTTGTTCTTTTTTTTTTTGGTTAGTAGGTGTCTTTGCCAGGCAAAACTGGCTACAGTGGAAAAAGTTTTTCTGGTTTGTTAACTTTTGTTTTCATTGTGTTTGACTGACTAACAAGGTGTAAAATAAACTCTGGTGTGTGAAATAGTGCTGATGCCCTTCAAAGGAAGGACAATATATGCAAGCCTCATTTCTAAAGTGTTTCATGCCTGTTTTTTTTTTTGTTTGTTTGTTTGTTTTGTTCGTTTTTTTAATCTCTCAGATATTCTGAATATAAATCACTACTGGCTTTTTTCCAAGTGTCACCCTTTGGACTCTTTGTAGTTCACTGTTTTTACATTATTATACCCTAAATTTGACAGTTTGCATTTATATGGTGGCTTACTGTGATTATTTGCTAAGACCTTATACAGGCACTGGTTCAGTGGCCACAGGCTGCTTTCTGTTTCCACCCAATAGTGCCATGTGATGAAACCTGTGCCAAAACTAGTCCCTAGGCTGTGATTATACATGGGAAGCTGTTTGATCCTGAGCATGTCTATCACCTGAGTTTAGTGTATGGACAAAAGCACACTTAACATTGTATGGATGGAGTTCTTTATTGCCTGCTTCAGCTTTAGCACGTTCTCCTCACATCGTTCCATGAGATTCAGTGTACTTGAATTCTTGATTCTGATTGGTCAGAAAGTGTTGATTTAATTTTCTATAACAGCATTGCTCCGACTGTAGTGCCAGAGCACAGATTTATATGATATAATATATAATAGGGACTTGTATGATGGATGAATTAAAAATGTGTTTAATTATTGATGTCGTTAAGCTTTGGAGAAGTAGATATTTATTTAGCATTTTGGAAGAAGTCTCCTGTGACAATTTGGGTGGCTGTGGCTCAGGTGGTAGTACGGGTTGTTCACTAATCGTAGGGTTGGCGGTTCGCTTCCTAGTTAGGGTTATCCACATGCTGAAGTGTCCTTGGGCAAGACACTGGCAAGCTAGTGCCTTGCATGGCAGATCTGCTACCATTGGGGTGTGTGGGTGAATGAGAAACAGTTTAAAGCACTTTGTAGAACCGGTAAGGTTAAAAAAGCATTATAAAAGTGCAGACCATAAGTTGTTCCTTTAAGCTTTCCTTCAGGACAGAACATTTTGCACTTACTTGGTAACATGACAAGCTGCATTTTTTCAAGAGAAGGAGTTGAGGGAATGACTGTTTATAGTCGTTATAACATAAGTGATAACAGGAACATTAAATGTATCTATAAATGGATAAAAAGCATGACATCATTTATTAAATAATTTTTAAAAATTACTTGCAAATTGCAGGGGGTGCATGGTGGCTTAGTGGTTAGCACGTTCGCCTCACACCTCCAGGGTCTGAGGTTCGATTCCTGCCAGGGCCATGTGTGTGTGGAGTTTGCATGTTCTCCCCGTGCTGTGGGGGTTTCCTCCGGGTGCTCCGGTTTCCTCCCCCAGTCCAAAGACATGCATGGTAGGCTGATTGGCGTGTCTAAAGTGTCCGTAGTGTATGAATGGGTGTGTGAATGTGTATGTGATTGTGCCCTGCGATGGACTGGCACCCTGTTCCGGGTGTACCCCGCCTTGTGCCTGATGCTTCCTGGGATAGGCTCCAGGTTCCCCGTGATCCTGAAAAGGAGTAAGCAGTTGAAGATGGATGGATGGACTTGCAAATTGCTGGGGTATGAGAGGAATAAAGCACTTCAGCACCCGCTGTTACTGAAAAAATATGAAAAAATATTAAACTTTTGAGCGGTAACGCATCATACCACCCCGTCTTTCATTATTTTCCCTGTCGTGTTTTGTTCCGTAACACTTAACACTTTTGTTTCCACAAACAGATTGTGTATCATCTTGAAAAGATTGTCTGTCATCCGCTCAACCTAATTAAAAAACGGTTAGTAATAATAGTTCCTATTGACAGCAAAGCCATGTCCTCGGTTTGTGTGTGTAGAGCAGCAGGTGGCGAGCTGTGTATGCGACAGCATTGAGGTGCTTTGCGCTATCAAGAACAATATGAACCAATTGGAGCATGTTACATTAAAAAAAAAAACCCACACACATATCAAATGAAAAGTTTTCTTTGGGAAAGCCAATTTACAGTAGATTTTGTCTGGTGGTTGGGCATGTAAAGTAACTGTTATACATGTTCACTGGGCAACTGTGAATGAAAAATTGTTCATCCCTGTAGATATATTTGAGATGTCCCAGTTATGCGACATTTGGAGAACACTCTTCAATCTAGCATGTGAATGGGTTCTCTGGAAAACCCCTTAATATGGTGTAATATAGTCCAGAAGCCGTAAAAGACTTTGGAAGCAAATCTGCAACATTCACTAACAAAATGAAATTGTTTGTGGATTTTATAACTTTGTTTAATACTTTTGGCGCTGAAAAAAACCCCCCACTGACATATTAAACTAAGATCTCTAAGAGCCTCTGTTTCTTAAATGCATGATAAAGCAAAGCATTGAATAGTAACTGTTGTTGGGTACTGCAATCATTAATCAAATGTTTGGGATTATATCTTTGATTTGGGCTGAGTGCAGCTCTGTATTTAGAAATTGTCTGTACTGCATTAAATTGTAACCGACAGTAAATGTAATACGGTTGTCACTGCGAACCAGTTACTCGTTGATCAGACATACTGGTTTTTCCCTGTTCTTGTGTGCATTAAAAGTGAGTGCCAAACAATATCCACAGCTACCATGGTTGTCATTTTGATCACAAATCAAGCATCATGTGAGACACTGTGGGACTCTCACATCCACGCATCAAGCAGAAGAAGAACACAGATCTGGTTAAGTGAAAATGGTTGATAATAAAGATGTTAAGATATTTTTCACCGAGACCAGACCAGCTTGTTGAGTAGCACCTCTTAAGTGTTCACTAGAAAATAAGTTTAGACTCAGGTGATTTGTTTGCTTTAGATAAGTCAGCAGGGTTTAAGTCACAATAGATTCAAAAACTTACCATCCAAAGTTTATGATCTATGTACATCTATTTTTTACAACACGTACAAATCACAGTCATGACCACTTAATTATACGTAATATAGATAGACGAGTCATGGGTCAGGGACTTCTCCCTTTTAAAATACTACATTTTACAACATGACAATGCAGTTCCCTAAACGTTGCACTCACATGACCGGTGGGCTAGAAAAAGATAGCCGAATCATCACATTAAGACAGTTTGCCGTTTTTTAAAAGGGCGTCTATATTGCAGTCTCTGATTTTACAAAGCAGTCCAGTCACTTCAGAGAACACAGACTGGGACCCTGCTCATATACGTTTATTTGTTATTTATTTTGAGTTGACTGAAACCTTTTTTCGATTAAAGCTGGCGGTTGTAGAGGCGAATACTAACGAATCATCGTATGGGAAATTGATTTCTAATGGCTCATAGGCAAACATTAGAATGCTGAGGTGGAGAAGTGGTCATTCACTTAAAAACACCACAGGTCAAGTAGAATAGTAGGCATTGTTAGGAAGAGTAAATAGGAAGACGCTTCCTAGTCCTAGTTTAATGGTCATGTGTATGCACAGTGTTATCCTCCTTGCATGCTAATAATTCAGTAACTTCTCACACCATTGGAATGTTACTGGGTGTGGGAAACTTTTTAATCCCAAGCCATGGTGAACACTACCTGATTTAGTAAACCAGAAGAGTTAGGCATTTCTTTCTTCAGTAAACTATATGAAATATTTCTGGACATACAGTATATTAATCTTTACAAATGCATTGGACTGACAGAAACTGTGCATAGATTAAACTATGTTCGTTTCAGTTTGGGGTGGATATACTGTACGCCTATTGTGTATACAGATATGCTATCAGTGTCTAAAGTCAAACTAAGATAATACGTTTAAATAAAATAATGTGCTTTATGACATCCAAATGAAATACTATGCCTTGTATCCAGGTGGCACCATGGCTATTTAGAAATGGTCTGTACTGCATTAACTTGTAACTGACAGTAAATGTAATATGATCGTCATTGCGAACCAGTTACTCGTTGAGAAGACAGGTTTCATACTGTGTTTTTCCCTGTCCTTGTGTGCATTAAAATTCAGTGCCAAACAATATCCACAGCTACCATGGTTGTCATTTTGATCACACATCCTTGCACCAGTGCATAAATCAAGCATCATGTGAGACACTGTGGGTCTCTCAAATCCATGCGACAAGCAGAAGAAGAACACAGAGTTGGTTAAGAGAAAATTGTTGATAATAAAGATGCTTGAATATTTTACATTGAGGCCAGACCAAATGAAGAGCGAGACGAAATTAAGACTATATTTTTAAAAGAATGCGTTCATGCACCACTAAGCGTGTCCAAATGAAATCCTGTGCCTTGTGTCCAGGTGGCACTATGGCTTTGCCTTAATAATAAAACTGAGTTAATGTAATGCTCCAAAGAGTAGGTTAAACATCAGTCTTCTTGCAGGCCTCGATTAAATGTAATCTGAGATATACTTTATTATAGAGCAGTCAGCATAACTCTATACAGTATGTAGACAGAAATATGGGACCAAAGAATAATGTCACTATTATGCAATATATAGTGAAATATTTCTGTCCACTTTTGTCATACCGTCTTATGTTGTGGGAGACACTGTGGCACATCTGGTAGCGTTACCCTCATTACCCTCCCACAGCTCCAGGGCCTTGGGTTCAGTCCCTGAGCTCAGGTTGCTGTCTGTGTGGAGTTTTGCACGTTCTCCGCATGTCCACTTAGGTGATTGAAGTAGAAGCCTTTATTTGTCACATATGCAAATAAAGTACAATAATATATATTACAGCAAAATGCTTTTCTTAGCATATCCCAGCTTGTTAGGAAGCTGGGGTCAGAGTGCAGGGTAAGCCATGATATATTGTACCCCTGGAGCAAGGCGGGTTAAGGAGTTTGCTCAACAGTGGTAGCTTTAGCGGTGATGGGGCTTGAACCCCCAACCTTATGGCCAGTAACCCAGAGCCTTAAGTATTGAGCCACCATTGCCCTTGGTGTGATTGGTGAGTCCCTAGGGGTGAATGAATTGCCTGTAGGTGTTCTCTAGTGTTCTCAGGATAGACTCTGGATCCACCGCACCCCTGACCAGGATAAATATCTCCGTCTGTGTGTTGTTGCAGAGTGAGTTGATGACATTGTACATTCCTGCTTCACAGGGTCATGACCCACTCAGACACCTTGCCCCGAGACAAACATAGCTCTGTTGTCTCGGCTAGTGATCCTAAGTCTCCTCCCATTGTTTCCCTATGCTTTCATTCTTCAATTTCTAAACCTCTCTTCTTTGCCTTCTGCTGTCTTCTCCTTTTATGAAAGTAACAAAATAATAATCATTTTAATGCAGTTCGTTTGACAAGGCTTGATGCAAGATTTCCATTCTTTGAACACATCCTGTAAACGTCCGCCCCTACAGTATTGCTCCGAGTGCTGAAGTTATGGTGGCGTACTATTCCACACGTGAACTGTTTGTGATATTTTTGTCGGCACCCTTTATTAGCGCAGCACATTTTCGATCGTAGTGTGCATATGCCTTAACAGCATGTAAATAGTGTGGTTGCCAGATGTAAATGTAGGTTAGAGTTAAATGCCCCCTGGTTTATCCTGACATATAGAGACTCATGTATTCATCTCTAAGCGCATGTTAACTATTGATAACCCTGGCCTCATTTGGCTTGTCTGCTTAACTGCACCATCAGACAGACACAACACAGACACTTAGATAAGGATATTTTGAGTGCTCACATCCCAAGTTGAATACAGATAAGAATGGAAATAAAAGACAAAACTCAACTCTCGACAGGGTTGAACTGACCATCAATTTAGTACGTTGAACTGATTAATGACTGCTGATTTATTTCGTTAAGAATTCGCTAAGGAGTTAGGGTGAACGCTTAGATAAATCAGATCTGTGATACTATGATCATTTATAAGTGTGATTTAAATCTGTAGTAGTTCTGGACTCTGTTTAGTTTCAGAAAACTGAACAACCACTTCTGTTTCTGTGTTTCTCTATGTGTAGGCTGATGTGTGAGTTGGCCTCAGACCCAGTCCACCATCGACATGGTAGACATAGAGAGCCCCTACAGTCCTCTGTCCCCTCTGGAGGACTCTGTGCTGAACAGCCCGCTCTACACGGACTTCGTGGTTTCGGGAAACCTCCAAGACATCTCAGAGCCCATCAATGAAGAGGCACTCAGCAACCTAGATGTATCCGAGTACCACTCATCCGGCCTGTGCTCCAGCTCCGAGAGCTCCACGGTGCCAGGTAGGAATCTAGCAATGGAACAGGGACGTGGTGACCGTTTCATACTGACCAATTGGATAACGTTCTCATATATTATTACTCAGTTGTGCCTGCAATACAGTACGAGTATCTATGAGATTTTCCTTTTCGATAGGAGTTCGATTGTAAACCCAAAAGAATAAATGTAGCTGTTTTAAACAAATGGAAAATGCATGCCTTTCTGATATTTCTTCACTCTTTGTCAAAAGAATAGAGGTCAATAGGTCAATTTGATCAAATGCAGCTAAAGAGAAGCTTGAATAAAGCTAGCAGATGCTTGTCATCAATGTACGAATGTAGAAAATGAAACTTTTTCTTTATTTTGGTGCTTTGTAGCCTACGAAATGCGAAATTTGCACCTGTGTAGTACTTCAGTTTAGTGCTGACAAGAATCCTCTCTATTTTTATGTTCACGTTCAAAATAACTTCATCTACAGTACATCACACGAGAGATGGATTTGAATAACATGAGTAAATATCACTCGATATGTGTCTCCTACACGCTTGGGTATAATAGAAATGCTTTGATTTTGGAAGATAATGCACAGATTAGAGCATTAAAGACAATGTGTGTGAAGGACACAAAACTAATAAATCACAGGTTGCAAGGCAAACATTGAGCTAAGAAGCAGGGTGTGTGCGGCACCCAGGCAGTCTGATAGGGAATCAATAGAGCTGTAAAATTTGAAAAGGAAAAGAGAAAAATAAGATAATATTCATTGTAATTAACATATAACAATAAGCATGCATGGTTTTTGAGTTACTTACAAGGAAATGCTTCCACATAGATTTATTAATCCAAGTGTTGCAGCATTCTGTAGTGTATAGGGTTTTTTTCATTGGTTTGTTTGTTGTTGTTGTTTGTTTTTTCTTTACTGCTGTAGCTCTGAATACTTTTCATGAAATGCTAAATGATTCTTTGCAAATGTCCTGTGATAGTATAAGGCTTGTTGCATTATGGTTAGTATTGGTGCTTAGTTTCAAACAACATTATCCCCCAAAAAGCCATAACTTAGTACATCATAACCCATAGGTGTTTTTTTTTCCCCCCAAAGGAAACAACATGCTAGTCGAGGTTTTCAGGACGTGTATTCCCTTTCCAAAATACAATATATTTTGGTTTCTACTCACTTCACAGAGTACAGTTTGAGTGCATCATTTGAAATTATATTTAGCCATTTTCATCCAAGGCATCCTCAACACAAGTGGCCTCGAGACATACTTGGAGTCTGTGTGTAACTATCAGTGTTTCCTTCTCTCGTACCATGCAAGCAGCAGATCATTACAAAATACATAGAAATGTCTTTTGAGTGTATTATTTGTCACTTTATGATGCAACGACACTAGAATTTTAAAATCTAAACTGAGTAAATTGACCATTTGTAGCTGAATGTCTAATAAAACAGGTCAAACTGACTGTACACAAAACTTCATTTGATTTGTGTGTGTGTGTGTGTGTGTGTGTGTGTGTGAGAATAGATGCTCTAACTCCAGCCTCGAGTCCGTCTTCAGTTGTGTGCGGGGTCGTAGCAGGACAGGAGGAGTTCACCTCTGCTTCTCTAAACCTGGAGTGTCGTGTGTGTGCGGACCGAGCCTCAGGATATCATTATGGTGTCCATGCTTGTGAGGGTTGCAAGGTGAGACAAGAGGCACTTTCCTTTTTTACTGTGAAATTCAAACCTCATTTGCACAAAATCTTTTTTGTTGTGTGTGTATGTGTATGTATATGTATTAATATACGGGTGCAGAAAGCACGTGGTCAAATAGAGCATGTTGTATTCTTCAGGATAAGTGAGGACTGGCCACTTATTTTACCTACGTAGAACAAAAACTTTAACCAGAGATAATGGTATTAAATGCTACCACTGCTATTAAACATATTAGGAGTGATTACTTTTAGTGTTATGAGGCCGTAATGATGATAATAATAAAAATAATAAACTTTATTTTATAGAGTGCCTTTAAAAGCAGCTTCTCAAAGCCCTGTACACAAAATTAGCAGTACACAGAAAAAATGTAAAAAGTTAATAAGAATAACAACAACAATAATAATAATAATAATAATAATAATAATAATAATAATAATAAAAGTAGACATCAGCAGTCAAATGCAAGTTTAAAAAAGTCTTAAATTGAGCTTTAAAAATGCCAATAATAGGAAATAATTATATTTTATTCGAATGCTTTGGAAAAGTGAATGCCAGTTTTGTACACCTATGTGGATTACGTGCGTGTTTTGTGCAGATGCATCAGTTTAAGGATCGTTCAAATGTACTTCACCCCAGAGAAAACAGAAACAAGCACACTATCTGGCCACTTGCACACAGCACACACTCCCATCTACTCCCCCCGACATGCACAGGCCTTTACACACACACACACACACACCATCACTCACTGTTTCAGCTGGACAGTCATGTCCATGGCCCGTGATTAGGCCAGGGCAGCCACGTGCATGCTGTCTCCCTGCTGGACTTGTGCCCCCAACCTTTTTGTCCTCAAATCAACCAACACACACACATACGTGCAAACACGCACGCACACACACACACATACACTGTTCTTGCTGTCCCAGTGGATGCCCTGTACTCACTATCATCTCACTTTCGTAACATTATGGATGTGTCTTGGGACAGAGTGGCTAAATAGGAGTGAAGAAATTTCTGGTTAATGGCCCTCATCTGCCTGCCAGCCAGCCTCCCTTTGAGTGTCCACACTGCTGGCACTGGTTATTGGTGACTAACTGTTTATCCAGATTGTGCAAGTTAAGTGATTTCAAGTTTGTTACGATTGTGTGGTCTGATGACAGGACTTGCACTTGTCTGGTATATTGATATAGCTGTTTAATCATAGGCAGTCTGGGTAGAATCCCAGGTGGGGCTTTCAATGCTCTTATAATTTATTGGTGGTCTAAAGTCTCAATGTTGTAAGTTGTATTTAATACACAGTTACAAATTCATGTCTGGGATTTATTTCCCATCACATAAAGGGTTCTTCAAGGGTTCTTTGGATGATTACGAGTTTTAGCTTTCTGAAGGGATTTTAGAGCCTTTTATTAAACATTCTATGATTCGGTTCGTCAAGGGTTCTTTGGATGATTGTAACAAGTTTCCTAAAGGGATTTTACTTGGAACCTTTGATAGAATTTCGTAGGCTTTTAGATAGAGCTATTAAAGGCTGTCCTAAGAAGGCAAAGCAAAAAATATTTTAGGAGGAACCTCCTACAGGTGTGTTATTTCCAGTTACAGTACATGTGTACAATAAGACATGATTCAAGATATTGAAAGAGGAAGTATATGCTCTGTATTACAGAATTACTAGGAGATTATGCTGTTTCAGTCATTCATTAACTTAATTTCTACTGATCATTAGCTGTGTATCAAATTTAATTAGGGTAATTCACACAATATTTTTTTTGTTATAAACTGTAGCTAATTATTAAAATCTCAGTGTAACTATATCTTACAAGGTGCAATACTAAATGGAAGAGACTAAATTGATGAAAATTAAATACATAATAATAATAATAAGAAGAAGAATAACAAGTCTTTTTTTTGGGGGGGGGCGGGGAGTTAAAAAAATAAATTACAGTTTGATACACTAGGTAAATCTTGTCAATCTCTATATTTGCCATATTTGGGATACCTGATATCAAATCCAGCGAACTCTTGAATTTCTGCTCTCTACAGGGCTTCTTCAGGCGCACGATCCGCCTCAAGCTAGATTATGACAAGTGTGAACGCCACTGCAAAATCCAAAAGAAGAACCGGAACAAGTGCCAATACTGCCGCTTTCAAAAGTGCCTAGCTGTGGGCATGTCCCACAATGGTGAGTGTTATACTATTAACACACACACACACACACACACAATTAAACCCTGATATAGGCACTGCTGTTGAACTCTCAAGTCTGTCTGGTCAGAAGGTGATTAATTTTCTATAACAGCACGGCTTCTACAGAAGTACAAAACAAATCACAGGTTTCTATTAATGCACTATAATACACTATTGCTTCTATAGCAACACCTAGCACAATGGTCATACCGTATAAGGATTATTTAAAAAAAAAAAAAATTTTGAACAGAAAATGCATACTTGCTGCCATGGTGAAGCTTTACAACAACATCTATTTATTTAAAGTTTTCTGCAAGGCAAGTCTTCAGAACAGAGGACATTGCAGTTGCTCAGTAGCATGACAAGCTTTTTTTGCCTTATTAACTTCAAGAGAGAGAGAGAAAAAAAATAAAGAGGCTGGTGAAGGAACAATATGCCAGTATGCAATGTATCTTATTGAAAAATGTGTTAACTCAGCCTGATTGAGCCATCTCTACCACTCGGTTTATATATGTTTATGTTAAAAACATTCACTAAATGTTTCTGTGTCTTGAAATAGTGGGCCTTTTGGTGACTTATGTCAAGTGACTTATGGCCTACAGTATAAGTCACCTATATGGCCATAACTCACCTATACTAGGCCTATACTGTGGGGTCTGTTAAAAATCTTAAACATTTATTGTTGTTGTTATTGCCCCAAGGAAATAGGCGTTATAAGAAAACGACTACATGGAGGCAGTACACCACCCCATCTTTGGTTATTTTCTTACAGAGCATGTCCTGTCATGTCAGGGGCAGTGGTGGCTTGGCGGTTAAGGCTCTGGTTTACTGATCAGAAGGTCGGGGGTTCAGGCCACAGCAATGCCAAGCTGCCACTGTTGGGCCCTTGAGCAAGGCCCTTAACCCTCTCTGCTCCAGGGGCACTGTATCATGGCTGACCCTGCACTCTGACCCCAACTTCCTGACATGCTGGGGTATGTGAAGAAAATAATTTCACTGTGCTCTAATGTATATGTGACCAATAAAGACTCATTATCATTATGTTTTATTCCTTCATTATGAATTAGTGTATATGTGGATAAGCAGTAGCACCGTTTCCACTGAACAGTGTGGCACAGCACAGTATAGCTACTAATCCAAACCCTGAATTATCTATGCCGTAGTATTTATTTCCTATCGTATGATGGTACCTGAAAGCGTCGAAGGGGTTCTCTGAAGGTTGTGTTGTGGTAACATTATTTCTTGCACTCTGCAGATCTTAATTGGAAAAACCCTAAAAGCAATAAGAACAATGGAGGAGTGTTAAAGTGTGATTTCCTTTTATTTAGCATTTGTTTTTGTTTTTTTGGTGGAAGGAAAGAAAAAAAAACATAACGCATGTGACCAAACAGAACTTTCCAGGTCTTCCACTATGTTTGATCAGACACTATTAATGAAGATTTCTGTATAGGAAAGTGCTTATTTAAAGAAAGGGGGGGAAAAAAGTCTGATCAGGTGCCTATTTAGATTATTCACCCAAACCAGTGACAATATATCGTTGAAATGGCTGTTAAAATCTGACAGAATTGGTGTAAATGATGTGTGATCTTTGTCTCCAGAACATTAAAAACACATAGGCCAGGTTTACCGAGGGGCTGGATTTGCATAATAGAGCCACCATTTTGAGATTTATGAATTCATATCTTATATAAATTATTTTTGACATACTACTACGTGCAGCCCAAGTGATTTTTCAGACTTGTCCGACTCAAGTGACAACTACTTCTGGTTTACCCGAAATGTCCTTGTTCGATACTCTTGGTACCCTGGCGAAACAACTTCGTATTCAACACGAATCCAGCTTCAGTATGGGTAATTGTTTATGGTGCAGCTCACTTGTCAAATTATAAATAAGAACGAAATGTGGACTCATGTTTTCACAGATTAATGTATCACATCGTACCACGCTGTTTAGTGAAGAACACTACAAGGGAGGCACAGTTTGGCTTGTGAGCCTAACGTGTGTTGGGCAAATGATCTAAGCCTTAAAACTATCCCATCTCTTCCAGTGACATGGCCTATCACATGACCAGGTTGTACAACACTCTTCAAGATATACTCAGTACATTATTTAGCAATAGATTGCATTCAGAATGACACTGCAGTGGGCAAGGTGACATTTTATTAGTATGCTTTGTACCATGATATCAGATCTCAAATCCTAGTTTCCTGTTGCTAGAAAAAACAATGCAAACGACAATCAAGTTATCTCAGACCCACTGTGTTAGCTTAGTAATGTGTTCCATGGCCAAGCACCAAGCACAGCGCTTCCCTTCTGAAGATCAGATAGCAGCTTTCAGTTAAGCTTTCTCTCATTGCCTCTTATTACTGCTTATGTAGGTTAATCATTCAAATAAAAGGGCCACCAGGTCCATGGTTCCAAAAGAATTTTGAGTCTAAAAATTATGTTTGGTCTATTATTTTTTGGCATTTGAGATCGACAATATGTCCCTTTGTTCACATGCTCGGGCAGTCATAGGAGGTGTGCACCAAGTCCTTGACCTAAAAACTTTTTGTGCACTGAGCCCCCCTTTTTATGTACACATACAGCGTGGCATGCTGACCCTCAACCCCCTGCTGTACAGAGCTTCAGTGGTGCCACACTATAAATAGCAGAAAGGGTGAAGGGAGTCCAAGTGACATCATGGAACAGAGTCAAAACAGACTGTGAGGGTTCAGGAAACATGTGGGGTCAGACTGCCAGCTGGATGAGCAGTGATTTGAACTTGCCGAATAATATATAGACATAGATAAATAATTATGAATGTTTTTGCTTTATAATAATTCCATCCATCCATTTTTCATAACGCTTATTCTATGCAGGATCATGGGGGAGCTTGAAGGGGACACATTGGGGACAGGGCAAGGGATACCCTGGATGGGGTGCCAACCCATCACAGGGCACAATCACACACACACACACACACACACACACTCGCGTACTAAGAACAATTTGGAAATGCCAAACAGCCTACAACGCATGTCTTTGGACTAGCGGAGGAAACTGGGGTACCTGGAGGAAACCCCTGAAGCACTGGCGAGCATGCAACCTCTGCGCACACAGGGCGGAGACGGGATTTAAACCCCAAACCCCAGAGGTGTGAGGCAAACGTGCTAGCCACTAGGCCACCGTGCCCCCCTTATAATAATTACAATTGCTAATTGTACTTTTAACTGCTAAGTAATATTTAGGTTGTTCTTAATATTGGGCATTAAAGATGCTTTTAATTATAATTATAATTATATGGGATATTTAATTAGACCTTGACCAAAAATTTTAGTTGAACAGTGAAACACTGATCAGTTTGCACATAATCATTGTCAAGATTTTGTACTGAGCATTTTTTCAAGTTCAGCTGTGTGATCTTGCTGTCATACTACTTCTGTCAGAACAGATGTTTTAAACTGAGTTAAGGGTGTTTTAAGTCCCATATAACTCGTACATCTAACTCGTACATAATAACACCTGCACTTCAGCTTTAGTGCAGTGGCTCATTTTGTTTCTACCATACACTTCCTCAGTCCACTTGTTCATGTGTGACTATGTGCATTTTTTTTTTAACATCTCAATATTTTAAGCTAGTTGTCCCAGTTCAGATGGAAGTTTAAACTCCAATAAATGTTATACGATGTTGGTAGAAGACTGGGAGTACCATGTATACAGATAAATTATACATACTACTATAATAAATCATGTCTTTTTTGAGTATATGAAAACCTATGTAAAAGTAATTCATTGACATGGCAGTACTTGTGCTAGACTGGCCAAGGGGATCAATCCTCTCAGAGCAAGGCTATCAAATATTCTTATTCTTGAGCTACACATCTGCTGGTGCATCATCAGCAACAAAACCACCATCCAATTTCAGTGCACTTAATGCTGTAGTTCATGAGATATAATGTCTGAATATTTGGTTAGTATGGTTAGTATAAAAATGAGGATGTTTTCCATGAATAACATGGCAGCTCTTCTGGCTAGTAAAAGTGAACTATATACTTGGACAACCTCAGCTGATAGATAGAGCCAGTCAGTAAGGTTCCATTCCTGATAAAATGATTCTGAAATGTAAGCTGAAATCTTAACATCAGCCAAATTCTGGGTCATCATGAACTTGTCACACGATAATATGCAAGGATTTTCATCTTTGGATAGAATCCAGCTTGAATTTTGAGTTACACCACTCCTTAGGGTCTATTACCAAGACACCAGACATACAGAGTCAGGATTTGCAAATAGTGTGTTCAGGCTTGCAATAATTTACTCTCAGGACTGACTCAAATCTATAAAGTGCATTCCCTAATCCAAAAGAAGAAAAAAGCAATGATGTGCTCAGTCTAATTGATGAATTTCAAGCTGATTCAACAATAGTTCACTCACACATATACCTCCAAGTAGGGATGTTGCAAGCAATATGTTATAAAAAAAAAATACTGATCCATTAAGTAACAATCAAGATATAACCAGCCAGCAAATTAAGTATTTAACATGTTCTTGACCTGAGACATTGTGCTCTGTTTTGCATGCAGCCATCCGCTTTGGCCGAATGCCCCAGTCCGAGAAGCTGAAGCTGAAGGCAGAGATACTAACTGGGGAGAGGGAGGTGGAGAATCCTCAGTTAGCTGACCAGAAAACCCTGGCCAAACAGATCTACGAGGCTTATCTGAAGAACTTCAGCATGAACAAATCTAAAGCGCGGACCATCCTGACAGGCAAAACAAACACACCAGTAAGATGAGGCTGCGTTTTATATACGTCATGTCTTGTTAGAGGTGTGCATGAGACAGTTTTTTTTTAAATCCATAATTAATTCTGACCAATCCTGCCTGCTTCTGAATTCATGGCATCTTAATTCATGAATTTGCCCAGTTCCACAGTTATTATTTTTGTTTGGACGTGCCTGTCAAATTTTCTAATGAACGTTGTTTGTTCTATATCCATAAAATATAAACAAATATGTGATTTTAATCACAGCAACCCTGACCCTGATTGAATGGAGATAATTTAATGACTGATGCCTGAGCAAACCATCTCAATCACTGCACTCCTATGTTAATGAATGTGGACTTTCTTTGTTGCGCACACTTCATACAGTGCATCCGGAAAGTATTCGCAGCGCTTCACTTTTTCCACATTTTGTTATGTTACAGCCTTATTCCAAAATGGATTAAATTCATTATTTTCCTCAAAATTCTACAAACAATACCCCATAATGACAACGTGAAAGAAGTTTGTTTGAAATATTTGCAAATTTATTAAAAATAAAAAACAAAAAAAGCACATGTACATAAGTATTCACAGCCTTTGCCGTGACACTCAAAATTGAGCTCAGGTGCATCCTGTTTCCACTGATCATCCTTGAGATGTTTCTACAACTCGATTGGAGTCCACCTGTGGTAAATTCAGTTGATTATACATGATTTGGAAAGGCACACACCTGTCTATATAAGGTCCCACAGTTAACAATGCATGTCAGAGCACAAACCAAGCCATGAAGTCCAAGGAATTGTCTGTAGACCTCCGAGACAGGATTGTATAGAGGCACAGATCTGGGGAAGGGTACAGAAACATTTCTGCAGCATTGAAGGTCCCAATGAGCACAGTGGCCTCCATCATCCGTAAATGGAAGAAGGTTGGAACCAGCAGGACTCTTCCTAGAGCTGGCCGCCCCGCCAAGCTGAGCGATCGGGGGAGAAGGGCCTTAGTCAGGGAGGTGACCAAAAACCTCCCTGAACAACCATCTCTGCAACACTCCACCAATCAGGCCTGTATGGTAGAGTGGCCACATGGAAACCACTCCCCAGTAAAAGGCATACGACAGCCTGCCTGGAGTTTGCCAAAAGGCACCTGAAGGACTCTCAGACCATGAGAAATAAAATTTTCTGGTCTGATGAAACAAAGATTGAACTCTTTGGCCTGAATGGCAAGCGTCATGTCTGGAGGAAACCAGGCACCACTCATCACCTGGCCAATACCATCCCTACAGTGAAGCATGGTGGTGGCAGCATCATGCTGTGGGGTTGTTTTTCAGTTGTAGGAACTGGGAGACTGGTCAGGATCGAGGGAAAGATGAATGCAGCAATGTACAGAGACATCCTTGATGAAAACCTGCTCCAGAGCGCTCTGGACCTCAGACTGGGGCGAAGGTTCATCTTCCAACAGGACAACGACCCTAAGCACACAGCCAAGGTAACAAGGGAGTGGCTACAGGACAACTCTGTGAATGTCCTTGAGTGGCCCAGCCAGAGCCCAGACTTGAACCCGATTGAACATCTCTGGAGAGACCTGAAAATGGCTGTGCACTGACGCTCCCCATCCAGCCTGATGGAGCTTGAGAGGTCCTGCAAAGAAGAATGGGAGAAAATGCCCAAAAATATGTGTGCCAATCTTGTAGCATCATACTCAAAAAGACTTGAGGCTGTAATTGGTGCCAAAAGTGCTTCAACAAAGTATTGAGCTGTGACTGTGAATACTTATGTACATGTGCTTTTTTGTTTTTTATTTTTAATAAATTTGCAAAGATTTCAAACAAACTTCTTTCACGTTGTCATTATGGGGTAATGTTTGTAACATTACACATATTTAATATATTTTGTCTTTATTTCCCTTGTATAACAAGCAGTGAATGATGTGCATAGTATTTTTTTTTTACATGGAATCTCTACAGCTCATATGAAAAGTGTTTGCTAGTTATGTATGTAACTGTGGTTCTATAAGCACAAGATAACCACGACGAGCGAATAATCGCCTGTAATAACTTATGTCATATTGTCATGAGGAACTGATCCACCTTAGAGCTGACTGTAATGCTGTTCGGAGATGAATTCCACACTCACACGACTGGGAGGCACAATGTTAACCTTGAGGAACCTGGAGAAGGGGCACAGTAATGTTAACCTTGAGGAACCTGGAGAAGGGGCACAGTAATGTTAACCTTGTAGAATCTGGAGAAGGGGCAGAGTAATGTTAACCTTGTAGAATCTGGAGAAGGGGCACCGTAATGTTAACCTTGTAGAATCTGGAGAAGGGGCACAGTAATGTTAACCTTGTAGAATCTGGAGAAGGGGCACAGTAATGTTAACCTTGTAGAATCTGGAGAGGGTACAGGGTAATGCAGCAGTATAGCTTTCCTGGAACAGCATGCCTCTAAGAAATCCTCAGAAGGAGGAGATGTTCTTTGTAGAGTGGCACATCACTGTAGGGGCCTGGTGACCAGCCCCTGTAGGCGATGGTGATGATGTCTGTCACCTGTTAGGCCGCTTTCTGTTATACAGCTCCTTGTGATGGACAGATAGAATTGGCACTGTCCAGTCTTAATAGTACTGTAGTGTGCTTACTAGGAATATCAAGGAACTCAGCAGGTTGGAGCATACCAGTGTTGTATGCAAAGGAGGCAGAAGCCACATCGCAGTTGAACTCCAGGTTCTTTATCAGACTGGAAATACTGAATATACAAATAGCATCCTCACATTGCTGAAATAAGGTGCAGGAAGGAGAATTGGTTTTCATCCTATTAGTAGGACTCAGCGAGAGCTTCTGCTGTGCGTGACAACGGTTCAAGGATAACTGAGCCATGTCTGATGTCAGGTTGTCCACTTGCCTAGAAAGTGACTCAGGTGGCTTTTTTCCGATTCTTACTCTGCTTGTCAGTTTTCACCGGGCATGGACATTTATGACTTGCAGGCTGTTTAGCTTGCAGCTGGGGATGTCCAAACTGAAAATCGCTTCTCTAATATGGGCAGTGCCAAGGCTTGTTCATCCTCAGCTCCCTTAACCAGCAAAGAGAATGAGGGCACACAGATGGAGACACAACTCCAGCCCAACTGTTGTGGATTAGCAGTCTAACTAACATAACATGCTAAACAGTTGTCAGCAGGCAGAATACTTGACTGCCTTAGCTGCTTAGCCACAGGCCTGCTCATCAGGAAGGGTTAGCAGGAAGTGGAATGCAACCCAACTCCAGCCCCTGTATGCATGTTAGCAGAGTCCAGCTAAGGTCCGACTTATATGAGGAAAGAAGTAGAAAGAGAAAAGATGACAATGGTATTTCTATCAAATACTTCAGCATAAGGCCCCTTCCTGACTTGTTGACAGTTTCTGCATGAGAAAGTATATAGGTGATTCTCACCTCACCTGTCAGTAAGGAGGGATAAAATAGTGCTACTTATACAGACATTAAGGGGAACGTGAATAACACTGGTCTCTCTACATTGAAAATATGTTACTCAAATTTTGGTCTTCTTAGTCTTTTTTTTGTATTCCAGCCCTTTGTAATCCATGACATGGAGACTTTGCATCTAGCCGAGCAGACTCTGGTGGCAAAGATGGTTGGCACTGCAGGTGGACTGCTTGATAAGGATGCAGAAGTGCGGATCTTCCACTGCTGCCAGTACACGTCGGTGGAGACCGTCACAGAGCTCACTGAGTTTGCCAAGTCTGTTCCAGGCTTCTGCAACCTCGACCTGAATGACCAGGTTGGTGCTATGACAAACAGCAAACAAAAGAGAGAGCTTGAAAGTACATATGGAGCTTGACATTTTTGCTATTTGGAGGCCAATGGAATGGCTTTCCAGTGAATTCAAGGCATTACAATGGCAATGCTTTTTCAGTAGGGCATGTTTAAATGATTCTGGCACTAATTTACTGGTGTTCTCTCCAGTCAGACTAGCCTATTGGGCCAAATCTCCATAAATGTTCTTCTCTGCACTCTTTAAAAAACGGAATGAAAACACCCTTAATCACAACACTTCCCTCCTAACTGTCCTCTTTCTAACATTATACTGTATATTTGGTGTTCTTTCTTAGGTAACACTGTTAAAATATGGTGTGTATGAGGCACTCTTTGCCATGCTGGCCTCTTGCATGAATAAAGATGGATTGCTGGTTGCCTATGGCAGTGGCTTCATCACACGAGAGTTCCTAAAGAGCCTGCGACGACCTATTAGTGACATGATGGAGCCCAAGTTCCAGTTTGCCATGAAGTTCAATGCACTGGGACTGGATGACAGTGACCTGGCCCTGTTTGTGGCAGCCATCATCTGCTGTGGAGGTAAGAGACATGAATTGAATAACAGACTGCCTACCTTGTGGACACATTTAGTTTTCCATTCTTCATGCTGTGTAGTGTGTTGCCACAAACTTTGAATAAATCAGATGAGTTTTGTGCTTGGACTGACCGGGTCTCTTCAAACCGATCCTTCTTGTCACTCAGATCGCCCAGGCCTGATGAATGTCCCATACATCGAGCGGATGCAGGAGAGCATCGTCCACGTCCTGCAGCTCCACCTACAGAATAACCACCCAGACAATTCCTTCCTCTTCCCTAAACTCCTGCAGAAACTAGCTGACCTGCGTCAGCTAGTCACAGAGCATGCCCAGTTAGTGCAAGAGATCAAGAAAATGGAGGACACGTCACTGCATCCTCTGCTCCAGGAAATCTACAAAGACATGTACTAAAGGATACTCATGAGCTACTAAATTGTACAGGGCATGGTAAAGGAACAAGAGACCAAGGGAGTGGATTTAGCCCTAAACCTTTTCTAGTGATTGAGGGCGAGGACTTCTCTGACACCTCAGATGTTCATTTGTTCCTAAAAAATTAGGAAATGCTCTCAGGGGACTCCGGAATCTGTCCTTGTTAAAGACACAGCGTAACCCTATCGGAAGGGCTGCCAATAAACCACTATGCACAAGAGACAGTGGTGTCCAGAAAGTAAATGCCAGCCAGCTGTACAGAAGGGATGGAAATCAGGTAGAGGGGATTTCTTTAGAAAGGACCAGTGTCAGGATAGTCCTAATTCACACTGCACTAAAGTTTCATTTGTACTTTTTTTTGACTCATGGTTTATTATACTTTCTAAAAATGTACACTAATCTTCGTGAACTTCTTCATGGGTTAGAGACTGTGAAAACAAGCCTACAAAATCAGGCTTGTTGATACAGCAATATGTCCTTTAAACACAAATAAGGGTGCATTTGCGTGACACAGACCTGGCGAAGCCTTTGTATATCCAAGACATGCAGTAGTGGTATAGTAATGGTTTGGTTGTTCAGCAAGAATAGGAACATGAAATCTGTATTACATAAATGTGCAGAAGATAGCAACAAGTGGGTTCATATCAGGTTGAAAAAAAAAAAGAAACTACAGGGCTTGTAAATGTGTTTTCTAAAAATTCATAATAAGTTCACCAACTCATGATTATTATGTACACAACAGTCAAATGACCCTTCATAATCTTGAAATATTTGTGGCATGAATGTTAGCATTTGTTCCTGGGGTTGTATGAATCAGGCTGCTCAGTTAGAGTAAAGGTCATGAGTTTGGGTCAGTTTGTGCCTCTGTTTCTAAATATAATAGACAAGGTAGAGCTGATAATGTGTCAGAAGTATTTCTAGGATGTTTTATTATGTTGCCTCTGATATATTTCCAAGGCAGTTTTATTAACACCTGGTTAGTTCGCTCAGGTTCAAAATCGTTTGCCTGATGTCAGCTCAGTGTTTGTCATTGCATCAATGACAGCCAGATACTGATGCAGTGAAGCAATGTAAAATATGCAACAACAAAAAAAAATGTTATTACACTCCTTTTTTTGTAAGCTAAACTTGATATTTCACAAGTTCCTACATTTTGCTAAAAAAAAAAAAAAAGAAAAGAAAGAAAGAAATTTAAAAATTATTAATTTGCTTATGGCAGGGCGCTTTCTTATTAGTAGCAAAACCACCTTAAAAGCTCTTAATAGATTAGTGATCACCTCTAGACTCTGCGTTCTTTTCTTGGTGTAAACCTGGATGCAATATATGTGATACCACCTGTCCTGATTTTTCTAGTGCTGGTACCCAAGCTTTTCACTGGACTCTACACATCTATCCAGTTTCCATGAGATGCTCTGCAACACAAAATCCAGTCATATGTATACTATCTAAGTCTTGGAACAAAACTAATTTGCGCCTTTTTCTAGATTTTAAACAGCTAGCATTTCTGCTGTAAATGTAGAACTTGAAGCTTAATAAAGCAGGTCTTTTGGGGCCATTGGTTGCTGCAATTTCTTATTGCAGGAACTTATTTCTTTCTGGTGAGATCTAGTGTCCTCCCTCGGTTTAGCCACAGCTCCTCTGTATTAGTGAGAGGGGCATTGCGAAATTCTTCCTGAAGGAGGGCTGAGGATTTGTGTCGCTCCAGTCTTGCACTCAGAACCCTGCAGTTTCAAGCGGTAATCAATGGCTGGGACAATCAGTGTTTTAAATAAATGAAAAATAAATGACAGATTAACACACAAAGCAGTCAAGCTACATTTCGAATATGAAATAATAAGGAATCTTTGATGGGCGTATTTATCAAGAAGGCTGGTGGCAGATTAATCACAACAAATTTTTAATAAACATTTAGGCCTATGTGGAGTGATGAAACACTATGGCCAAAAGTATGTGGACACCTGATCATCACACCCATGTTTGTTGAACGTTGAATTCCAGATTTAATCCCCTCCACTCTTCTGGGAAGGCTTTCCAGTAGATTTTGGAGAGTGGCTGTGGGGATTTGTGTTCATTCAGCTACAAGAGCATTAGTGATGTCAGGCACTGATGTCTGGAGGACTGGGGTGCAGTCGGTGTTCCGGTTCATCCCAAAGGTGTCCAGTGAGGTTGACATTCGAGTTCTTCCACTCCAACCTTGACAAATCATGTCTTCATGGAGCTTGCTTTGTGCACAGGGGCATTGTCATGCTGGAGCAGGTCTGGGCCTCTTAGTTCCAGTGAAGGGAAATATTCTATTTAGTTGTGTGCATCCAATTTTGTGGCAACAGTTTGGGGAAGGAACACGTGTGTGATGGTCAGGTGTCCACAAACTTATGGCCATGCAGTGTAGATTAGGAGATGGGTGATTTTCTGGTGGACACATTTTAATTAAATTTATTTAGAGCAACAATTTTATTTATTTAACTTTCTGAAATCAGGTGTAGGCAAAGATGTAAAAAGTATTTTAATACATTAGTACAATACAAAACTAGTATGCAATAGGATGGAAAGAACATTCAATTGCCCTGGTTTAAATTGGTTTTTAAGGTTTTATAAACTAATCTCTCTATGTAATTTTTATTTAATAAGCAAATAGCCCTCATTTGTGTCAGAATCAGTTGAACAAAACATTCGGCCAGAGACATCATCAATAACTGCATTAGACCAATAATTCACAAATACTTTAGAAATTGTAATATGGCAAGATAATCGTCGCACTGTTAACATTTCCATGAAATATAGGCAGAAAAGTCAAGCCGATGCTGTTGGGTTAATTCCTCCTGCCTTTTTTTTTTTCTCAATAAGAATTTTGCTTTTGGCATGGAATTAGTATATGCATGTATATATTTGGCGCATCTGAATGTAAGCCTCCATATATGTGAAAGATTCAATTATCTGAGAGATGAACGCTCACCTCGCTTCAGATGCCCCCCCTCTCTCATGATACTCAGGTATCAGAAGAATATTCTACTGTACCTGTATGTTATGTTTATAGCATATGATTAGCATGTAAACTGTCTTAACCAGAACAATTAAAAAAACAAAAAAAAAAAACAAAAAAAAAAAATTAATTATTGGTACATAGCAAACCTTTACGCTGATCCTTCAAGCTGGATCTGAAAGCGCTGTAAGAAATGGACAGCTCTACATTTGTATTTATTTTCACAAATACAGTGACAGTGGCCATATTTCCTTTTAAAGGGACCTAAATGCAATTTTTGCCTGTATATCATGTGATAAATATTTTGAAATTGCATTCATATCACCAACATGGGTAGTGTGGGCACCATATACACTTATAGTTGTTTTTAATGGTGTAATATTTTTATACTAAAGCAAGACTCTGTTAATATATAAAATCTTGTCAAATAGTTGGGATTTATTCAATTGAGTACAATTTAAAATAGTGGAATGGTTAGCCAGCTAGCAGAATGTACTGTCATGAAGAGAAACATCTATGTGAACATGTTTTCTATGTCCCAATCTTCTTTCTGTTGGTGCCACAGCACCGAGGAGATTTAACCATTTACCCAGGGGTAGTACTCAGAGACAGAACCCCTTGTTTTGGAGTGTATGAAATCTTAGCCCATATGACAGGTTTTAGTCTCAGGTAGAACCTCTAAAACCACATGCACACTTGACGGTTATGATTTTCAATAACTGACATCCTGACCTTCGTGTCATCTAGTGTCTGTTCATGGTGCTTCCTGTGGACAGTACAGTTATGTTGGTAGAAACAGTTCATTCATTGTGTAACTTTGTAGTTACACAATGAAAGAAATAGTATGTGTGTGTTGATTTTCATAATTAGCTGTTTCACTAAAGCTCATTAAAGCACATGTAATTACATGTTGTATAATTACACTATCCTGCAGTTTCAGCACTTACTGTACTTGCAGTACTGAAAAGAATTGTCTTAAGACGAATTGCGAGTTCAATTCAATTCATAATCCTAGGTTAGTACTAATAGATTTACTATGATTAGACATTATCATTACATTATCATCAGACGTTATTATTATTTATTATAATGGATGCATTGGTATATGAACATGTTGTCTTGTCAGTTTGGGTGTGATTTATGCTATTTATACTTTAAGGATTGCAGATATGTCAGACACATGGATGAAAGGAATCTGATTTAACTGCCTTTGTCAAACCTAAGCCAAGAGTCAATACCTGTGCCTTAGCTACAGACTTTCTGAACATACTGTATATTATTTAACAGTTTGTGGTCAAGGTTGCAAACACAATTTAATAGCCCAAATGCTGCATTTTTGTTCATGCTACCCACAGTGACAAGAACTGAAAGAATATTGGCGTTGGTGTGTAATTGAGTGCTTAGAGAATAGCAAATATGTTGTGGATTAAAATAATAATTGCACACATGAAAATTCCATTTTGTTTTCATAATATTTCATTGGAAAGGGATTTTAACAATACCGTATCAGGGGAAATGTTGCAGAATTTATGCTAGCACAGGTCAGAACTGGTTAGGCAACAGTTCTTTAGACAGCACATAACGTCATTTAAAAGGAAAGATGTATCCAGATACAAAAACCTTTTGTCATTTTTGACTTCTTTTCAACAGATTAATAGGATGTATTTAAAAAACCCACACTATCTGTAAACATTAAAAATCTATTTGTAAAATTCAAACATGGCATTGCTGTTTTTTTTTTGTTTGTTTGTTTGTTTGTTTGTTTGTTTGTTTGTTTTTGTCAAATATTGTATAAAGCCTGTTTAGAGACACTTGCAGACAGAACCACAGTCCAGGGAAAATGGTTAAAGAGTCAATGAAAATACCTGCCAGACAGTAGTTGTTTGCCAGGTAGAGAGTTCAAATGCATGTCAATATTCCCAGGTTCTTGTTGTGTTTGTCCACTAAGAGCATCACCTATTCATCCATGTAGCTGTATGAGAGGTGCATGTGGGCCAAGTGGGCCTTTCTATATTTAAGAACACTGTGGGAACGTCATGTGCAAGTCTCGTGGAGAGTTTCCATGGCGCAAATGTGGGCAGTCAGAGGAGATAGATGGTTGAAAGATAATACAACACCTGAGTCTACTAACACATACTGGCTCCAACCCAGTCTTTCCTGGGCTAGACTGCAGCCTGTCAATCGGGACTTTCCCCTAATTAGAGAGCGGGGGATGGTGGGCATTGATTAATTTTGCAAGGAGAAGACTAGGGCTCAGGTACCCATTCCCAGGAGGGGTTCTCCCTAAAAGGCTAGGGAGTAATGGTTTCTTTCATTTGGCTTTATCAAGAAGGTGGCTCTGGTGCACTCTGTGCTTTCCATACTGCCTGCTTACTTATGTGGTTGACTTTCCCAAGCTTTTCACAAATCTGAAGGGAAGGGTAGGCAGACAGTGACCCATAGCCATTCTTGGGTCATGCACCAGTCGAGTCATGACTCCACGTCATTGTCTAGAGTAAGTGATGAGCAACTTACTATACTGGGTACTACTGTATACCAGACTGTGAGGCTGCTAGACTACTAGCCACTGCTCCTGCTGAGGTTGCTGTCGACTGTGATAAGTGTCATGGGTTATTCACACAAGGCATTGATCTAGTTTATTTACTGTTGAAGGAAGAAGGTAAGGGAAGGAATTATTGAGTGTTGGTGCTTGTTGTCGAGAAGTCCTTGAAGGGAGTGTGTATGCGTGGCAATCCAGGTGCTGTTTTGGTAGGCTGGAGGGCAGATTACCTTAGTTAAAAAAGAGCCTGGCTTTGAACAGTGTATTCACTGTCCCTGTGATGCAGCTTTTTTTTGTCTGTCACAAAAACTGTTCGGGGTAGTCATTGCCCCATGACCAAGGCAATTGGATCTGGCCCTTCCTTGATTACACATTTGTTGTTGTTATGAAGCTGCCCAGTGGTATCTATAAAGTTGCTGGCCGTGGTGCTGATCTGGGTGTGGCAGTACCCCTAAAGAGACACCTGGCATCAGGGTCTACAGCACAGGTCTATCAAAGTCTGTTCTCTTTGCCATGTGATTAGCTTTATAAATCTATGTATCTCACAGTTACAAATATACGTATATTATTGTTATTAGTCTGTATTAATATTTTTCATGACTTAAGCATTCGACTTCTTGCTTTGTGAACGATGTTCTTGCCCACTTGTGTACCAACACTTAGCCCAACTATTGTGCTTACTTGCTTCTCTCACTGTTCTTCCTACAACTTGCTTCTATTGGCTATTTAGCACTGCAGTACATGTATCACTACTAGCTCCTCAAACAGTAGATGCTTGGACTGTATACTGGCTCTCTTTTAAGTCTTTCTTCAGTGGCCTTCCCAGTCACCGGCTCTGAATCCAGTAGAACACCTTTGGGACGTGGTAGAACGGGAGATTCGCAGCATGAAAGTGCACCTGAAAAATCTACAGGAACTGTGTGATGCAATCATGTGTGATGCAAACATGGACCAGAATCTGAAAGGAATGTTTCCAACATCTTGTGGAATCCATGCCACAAAGTACTGAGGCTGTTTTAAGAAGCAAAGTGAGACCCTACCCATTATTAAAATACTGTTCCTAATAAAGTGCTTAGTGAATGTATATTTTCCATTTTATCTAAGTGTAGATTTTTATAGTCTTACCTTATTAATACAATGTGTTTCGCTAGACTCAAAACTGGTATGACTTTGGTGACATCTGTTGGTTATGGTGCAACAGTGACTACTTGGAATAATTTGTGGGTGTAAAATGGAATATGTTACTAAATTTTCTATACTAAATCTCACCCCAAACTGTATGTAGTACACAACATGAATTTTTCCACTACAGATGAAGAGTTTAAACAGACAAAATAACTGAGCAAGGTCTGCTGAGCATTCACAAATGCAAGAATGAAAGTGTGAGAATGCTTGCGACCATTTTCCTACTTAAGAGGAGGGTGGGGAAATTTTATTTAATGGGAAAATGTCACAATATTCAATATTTTTTAAACTTGTTTCCATGGTACTGGCCCTGGGCTAGTGGGTGGGCAAAACTCATGACTGGGTGGGCCAGGCCCTTGTACACAAATCGAGGTCCATGAAGACATGGTTTCCAAGGTTTGAGTGGAAGAACTCGAGTGTCCTGTACAGAGCCCTGACCTCAACCCCACTGAACTCCTGTGGGATGAACTGGAACACCAACTGCACCCCAGACCATCTCATGTAACATCAGTGCCTGATCTCACTAATGCTCTTGTAGCTGAATGAACACAAATCCCCACAGCCACTCTCCAAAATCTAGTGGAAAGCATTCCAGGAATAGTGGAGGTTATTATAACAGCAAAGGGGAACTAAATCTGGAACGGGATGTTGAAAAAGGTCAGGTGTCCACAAATAGTCCACGCTTTTTTTTTTTCTAGAAAAGCGCTATATAAATGTAAATAAATGTAAATGTAACTGTGACTAATGAATGAACATCCACTGACAAAGGCACAAATGACCTGGTAGGCAAACATATGTATGGAGACTTTAGGGACACCCTGAAGATTTCCTCTACCTATGGTCATTATGCTGAATATACCTTACTGTTTTCTCAGTCTGTGTTGAGTACTATTCTGTCTACATGTATCTCTTATATTCTTTTTAAATTTGTTAATAAGTTTGGGAGAGATTGATATAGCCAATTCAGGGATGGAGGCCATAATAGAGAAGGGCCAATTTCACCAGGATGCGGGGGTTATACTCCTACTGTCTTAAGGTAAGTGTCCTGGGATTTTTAATGACCACAGAGAACCAAGACTTCAGCTTAATGTCTCATCTGGAAGACAGTGCTGTTTTTACAGTATAGTGTCCCTGTCACTATACACAGAGACCACAGGGTGAGCACCCTCTGCTGGCCTCACTAATACTGCACCACTTCCAGCAGCAACCTTAGTTTTCCCCAAGAGGTCTCCCATCCAGGTACTGGCCAGGCTTGACCTGCTTGGTTTCAATGGGAAACCAAGCAAGAACTGCAGGGAGATATGGCTCTGGCAATGTTCGCGAACATCCACTTCTCCTCGGTTGGTCTGCAACACTTCCAGTCTTTTAAAATGTGTTGATAAGTTTGGCTGCAGAGTCGTGTGTCATGTGCTCGCCATGTTTCCTGTTAAAGTCCATTGCAACCTTGCGACAGCTTCCTAATCCAGCCATGAGAATGATTTCGATACGTTCTTCTTCTATCAAAGGCATTCTTAAAGGCTATCTCAAAAAAATTTGATAATCTAGAAATTTAAGTCTGAAAAATTTTGGAAGACTTTTTGCTAAAAAGTGTTACTTTCCCCTATGTACAGAGACTTCTCGGACGCCCTTTAGATGCCTTTAGATTGAGCTGTATTTCACACCTCTAAGCCTCTGACCTGTTGCTTAGTGTGATTTTCCAGAACACTCTGAGAATGTGTTTTTATTGTATCAGGGACTTTAAGCAGGAGTTAAGGCAGGCTGGTGAAAAGAGTTTGTTACTGTGTAACACCGGCAAGTTTGATATAATTAGTTTTGCAATTAGTTGGGTTCACAATTAGGCCTGCGTACCAATGACTGTTTGTCTAGTAAAGTTTTTAGACACTGGTGTTTGCCATGTTAGCTAACATTATCCTACTTGATCAATTGACACTTTTTGCATGTATTATTCCATTAATCTTATACTTTGTGATTTTATGCGGTCGTGTTATTGCTGATTCCTGTTATATGAATGTAAAACCTCCTGGATTCTCTAGTCTGATTTATTATTTAGGCGTTTATTACTGTTGCCTAGTGGATTTAAAAGTATCACTAGCAGTAAACAGGCAGGTTTTGCTCATGTTTCCAGCAATCAGGCTCAAAATAATTACTGTCACTGCATGGCATGTATATTCATATTTACCTGTAACAAAGAAAAATGTGTAATTCTGTAAAACTGTTTGAACATACAGCGAGTTGTGACTGATTCGATCAGAGACTGCTAGGCTGACGTATGAAAGTAGCTGAGTGAGATTTGTATCCAACAGGGAGCAGCAGTGAGCGCCTTAATGACGTCATTTCCAACATGGCGGCGTCCTGTGGCCGCAACCTGTGCAGAGGATGGCGAGGGAAAACGGGGTTTATTTTAAAAAGCCCGTCTCCGGTTTGGTTTCCGAAGGCTACCTTTCACACATCCTCAGTCGGTAGAAACGGATTTCTGTCATCGCTTCACAAACGAGGCTTTCTGAAGGAGTCTTTCCCTGAAAACGCGGCTCAGGTGAATCTTCCTCAGCTGCTGCATTCGGCCCCGCAGACCGTGTACTGCGGCTTCGACCCGACCGCCGACAGCCTGCACGCCGGCCACCTGCTGCCGCTCATCGGCCTGCTGCACTTCCGCAACGCCGGGCACCACGTGATCGCGCTGATCGGCGGAGCCACGGCGCGGATCGGCGACCCGAGCGGCAAATCCAAGGAGAGAGAGTGCCTGTCAGCCGCCGTGGTGGACAGCAATGCCAGGTCCGTGCTGGAAAGCTTGCACCGGATCTTCACCAACCACGAGCTTTACTTCTGTAGCGATCCGCAGAGACTGGGCACCGTGCGCGTGCTGAACAACGCCAGCTGGTACCGGGACTGGACCGTGGTGGAGTTTCTGGCCGAGGCGGGCCGGTATTTCCGCATGGGCACTCTGCTGAGCAGACACAGCGTGCAGTCCCGCTTAAAGAGTGCCGAGGGCATGAGTCTCAGCGAGTTCTCTTACCAGCTCTTCCAGGCCTTTGACTTCTATTACCTGCATCAGGTGCACGGCTGCAGAATACAGCTGGGGGGCACAGATCAGCTGGGGAACCTGATGTCCGGCCATGAATTCATTCACAAGTAAGAGCACAGTGCAGAAACTGCAGACATGCTCCTTCCCTCTGTCTCTCTCACTTTAGTGTGTTCAGACAAAGTCTGTGTGCTTGTAACTGTGTATGTGTATATTTCTAATATGAAAGATCAATGCTGTGGTGTTCTGTTTCCCAGTGATTATATATGTGAGCGGATTAATGACTCATATATATATATATCATTGGGGTGGATTAATGGCTGTATACAGTCTCCTCTGAAACTATTGGTACGGCGAGGTGAGTTCATTTGTTTGTGCTAGAGGTACACCAACGACATTTGGGTTTGAGATCTAAAGATGGATATGAGATTAGAGTTTAGGATTTCAGATTTGTTTCCTGGTATTTACTTCTAGACGTGTTAAACAACATAAAACACAGAACTTTTTGTCTCTGACCACACAATCTTTAGGCAAGCAAAAGTATAGGAACAGATAAGTCTTAAAGTAACTAATAATTTGGTTGCGTATCCCTTGCTTGGAATGACTGCATCAAACCAAACTGTTGGTTTCTTCTTTTGTCATGATTTTCCAGGCTTTTACCGCAGCCTCTTTCAGTTGTTGTTTGTTTCAGAGTTTCTCCCTTCTGTCTCCTCTTCAGGAGGTGAAACGCTGCTCAACTGGGTTAAGGTCTGGGGATTGACTTGGTTGGTCTAAAACCTTCCACTTTCCCCCCCTGATAAAGTCCTTTGTTGAGTTGGTAGTGTGTTTTGGATCACTGTCTTGCTGCATGATGAAGTTCCTCCTGATTTCTGTAAACTTCTGAATTCATTCTGCTGCTCCCGTCACGAGTTCCATCATCAATAAAGATTAGCGAGTCTGTTCTAGAAGCAGCCATGCAAGCCCAAGCCATGACATTACTCCACCATGCTTCACAGATGAGCTTGTATGTTTTGTATCGTGAGCAGATCCTTTCTTTCTCCACACTTTGGCCTCTCCATCACTTTGGTAAAGGTTAATCTTGGTTCCAGAACTTTTGTGGCTCATCTCTGTATTTCTTTGCAAATTCCAATCTGGCTTTCTGATTCTTACTGCTGATGAGTGGTTTTTGCATCTTGTTGTATGGCCTCTATATTTCTGCTCTTGAAGTTTTCTTCGAACGTTGTATTGTGATAACTTCACCCCTGTCCTGTGGAGGTTGTTGGTGATGTCACTGATTGTTTTGGGGGGTTTTCTTCACAGCTCTCACAATGTTTCTGCCATCAGCTGCTGTTGTTTTCCTTGGTCAACCCGTTCAGTGTCTGCTGCTCAGTAAACCAGTGGTTTCTTTCTTTTTCAGGACATTCCAAATTGTTGTATTTGCTATGCCCAATATTTCTGCAAAGCCTCTGACAGATTTTCCCTCTTTTCTCTGCATCGATATGGCTTGCTTTTCTCCCATAGACAGCTCTCTGGTCTTCATGTCGGTTTATCCTTTTTAACAACACATGTAGTCTTCAAAGGTGAAACCTAGCGTTCAGACCAAGAGTAGACCTTCAGAGCTATTAATTCATGAAACTATCAGTCTAACAGGACACACCTGGGCAACAAGAAACATCTATCAGTCACATGTTCCAATATTTTTGAAAAAATGGGTAGGTCCAAACAAAAGTTGCCATGTTCTACATTGTTTAACACATCTAGATGTCAATATGACGAAATGTAATCTAAACGTATGCGTCATATTCACCTTTTGATCTCAAAACTGCATATATGGGTGGACCAATGATTGTATATATGATCGGCCAACATGGCGTGCGCTCTCATGTACCGTGTTAATCACCTCTGAGGGTGGGAGAGAAGAAGGTGTCCGACTGCCTGTACCTACTGCGCATGCTCTTGCTCCAAGGTCATTACTACGCAGATTCTAGCCCTAATTTCCACAAGGTGGCATTTCAACCAAAAAAGTCTTGAAAACCACACAATGGGGGTAAACGTTGCAATGCTGTCCACTCATATATACAGTTATTACTATTTCCTCAGACCTCCAAAAAACAAGCCAGTAGGTAGATTGGCTATGCTAAATTTCCACTAAGTGTGAATAAGTGTGTGTGTTAATAGCTCCCTGAGGGACTCATTCATGGTGTGCCTATAACTCTGGTCCAGTGTTCTTGGGATAGGCTCTGGATCCATCGTGACCCTGACCAGGATAAAGTGCTTACTGAAGATGAATGAATGAACAAGGTCAGTGCTAACGTTTTTTCCCGCTTTTCCCTGCAGAAAGACAGGAGAGGAAGTATATGGACTGACAGTACCACTGTTGACCACCTCAATGGGAGATAAGCTGGGAAAGACTGCAGGAAATGCTGTATGGCTGAACCGGAATAAAACGTCTCCCTTTGAGTTCTACCAGTATTTCCTCAGACTGCCAGACAACAATATGGAACAGTAAGATGGTGACTTTACAAAGTTTTTGAGTTTGATCATAATCAAAGACGTCTATCCGAGAAACCTTGAAATGATGAACTTTATTATATAGCGCATGTAATGTACAGTATGATAATTATGGCTTAATCATTTTATGTGAATAGGAAAATCACCTGATGGGAACTGAGTTTTGCTTGAATACTATTTGAAAATATACTATATGGCCAAAAGTTTTTGGACACCTGACTATCACACCCATATGATTGATCTTACAGTGAAACTAATAATATAGTGTGTTATGTCAACAACAATGTTCAACCTCTTGAAGTTTTAGCATGTTCAGGTTCTCATTCTACACTAGATATAAAGTCAGGCCCATAAGTATTTGGACAGCAACAAAATTTTTGTGATTTTTTGAAACAATCAAGATGTGATTGAAGTGTAGACATTTCAGACAGGGTTTAATTTAAGGGGTTTAACAAAAAATATTGCATTAACTGTTTAGAAATTACAACCATTTTTTACATACTCCGTTTTCACAGGCTCAAAAGTAATTGGACAAACGAATGTAATTTATGATTATATGGTTTATTTTTGATACGTGGATGCAAATCCTTTGCAGTCAATGGTTGCCTGAAATCTGGAACCTTCCCTTGAGAAGTCTGGAGTTTCCTCTCTTGAGATGCATTGCCAGGCCTTTACTGCAGTTGCCTTCATTTGCTGCTTGTTTGTGGGTCTTTCTGCCTTCAGTTTTGTCTTCAGTAAGTGAAAAGCATGTGCAATTGTGTTGAGGTCAGGTGACTGATTTATGAACATTCCATTTCTTTGCCTTAAGAAGCTCTTGGGTTGCTTTTTCAATATGTTTTGGGTCCTTATCCATCTGTTCTGTGAAGTGCCATCCTGTCAGTTTTGCAGCATTTGACTGAATCTGAGCAGAAAGTATAACTCTATACACTTCAGAATTCATTCTGCTTCTTCTATCAGCAGTCACTATAATCATCAATAATCACCAGTCACCCAGCTCCACTGGCAGCTATACATGCCCATGCCATAACACTTCCTCCATCACACTGTTTGACAGATGATGTGGTATGCTTTGGATCTTCTTTTCCTTCTCTTCATCTGTCCAAAAAATCTTGCTCCAGAACTGATCAGGCTTTTCTTTAGAGGTTTTTTTTTAGCAAGTCTAATCTGGCTTTTCTGTTCTTGAGTGTTACCAGTGATTTGCATGAGGTAAACCCCCAATATTTACACTCATGAAGGTTTTTCATGATGCACAATGATACACCTACCTCCTTGAGAGAGTTCTTGGCTTGGATAGATGTTGTGAAAGGGTTTTTCTTCTCCAAGGAAAGAATTCTGCGATCATCCACTGTCTTCCTTGGTCTTCCAGGCCTTTTGGTGTTGCTGAATAAGAATAATGAGAAGAATGTACCAAACTGGAGATTTAGCCACTCCTAAAGTTTCTGCTATCTCTCTGATATGTCTGTTTTGTTTTGTTCAGCCTAGTGATGGCTTCCTTCACTTGCATCGAAACCTCTTTGGACCGCATATTAAGAGTTCCCATGAACAGCTACCAAATGCAAATTCAACACTTGGAATCAACTCTAGACCTTTTTATCTTCTTAATTTCTCATGAAAGAATGAGGAAGCAGGCCACACCTGGCCATGAAACCGCTTGCTTGTTTAATTACTTTTGAGCCTGTGAAAATGGAGGGAATATGTACAAAAAAAAAAAAATGGCTGTAACTGAAATGTTTTTTTAAAGACCTTGAATTAAAGCTGAAAGTCTACCCTTGATACACTTGATCACATCTTGATTGCTTCATTTCAAATCCATTGTGGCGTTATACAGGGGCAAAATCATGAAAATTGTGTCACTATCCAAATACTTATGGACCTGTCTGTAACTTTCTTGTTTAGTTCTCGCTGTGGTTGCTTTGGTTACTTCATTATATGCTTTAAGAACAGATGCTGAACTTTTAAGGGGTCCAGTGAAAAGCTGTAATGTTTGGAAGCTGAAATTATTTGTGTAAATGAATTTAGAGCACTAATCTGCAGTGTTTGAACCTCAGTTACCTGAAGCTGTTCACCTTCCTGCCACTGGCTGAGGTGGAGAAAGTGATGGAGCAGCAGCGGCAGGATCCAGGCAAGAGAACAGCACATAAACGGCTTGCTGCTGAGGTAACCAAGCTGGTGCATGGCAAAGAGGGGCTGGAAAGTGCCAAACGGTGAGAACCTTTCTCAATAGCAGTATATATAATAGTATTGTACGGCAGTATCACAAGTCTAGCAGGGCAAAAGCGTACACTATATTGCCAAAAGTTTGTGGACACCTGACCATCACACCCATTTGCGCTTATTGAACATCTCATTCCAGACTGAGTGCCCCAATTACTGTTATAATAACCTATTCTGGGAAGCCTTTCCAATAGATTTTCAGCCACAAGCGCGTTAGTGCGATCAAGATGGGCGAGAAGGACTGGGATGCAGTCGATGTTTCATTCCTGAAAGTGTTTAGTAGGGTTGAGGTCAGGGCTCTGTGCAGGAAACTCGAGTTCTTTCACACCAACCTTGGCAAACCATCCCTGTGTCTCAATCAGCTCCCTAGATCGTTATTCAGGGCACTGATCAGGGAGTCGGCCATTTTAGGTGCTATCTCAATCGCAAGATCCTTCCAGTGCACTAGAACATTCGCTCCTTAAAAAGTCCCACAATGCACTGCAAAAACCAGGGAGCATACATGCTCACTATGTTCCCTTACTGGACATGGCGTCATGTTTTCTGAAGCCTCTCAGCTCGAAAAAGAAAAAAAAAAGGCGGACGAACTCTCGTCTACAAATGTAAGTAGCTTGTTCTTGTTGTTGTAGCTCTCAAATGATTATTTACGCTAGCAATTTTGAACTTTATTTGACATTCTGTATACGGTTTGTTTGAGTCTAACAACTTGTAAGTGTTTAATGATTTATCTTTTTTAATCCACTAGCTCGCCTATGATCCTGCTTGACATATTATGACAAACGCGTGTGATTAAGCGAACAAATTTATATGACGCATAAAAAACGTATTTTTATGTTTTTCATTTTTGGTGACGTTTTGGAGCACAAGTACGTAGTCATGTCACCGGAAATTCAGTTCTCAGTGTCCCCATTGTGTAGTGAGCCAGGGTCCTTACACTTACACACGTAGGGAGCTTGTTGAGACATGACCCATACCTTCATGGAGCTTGCTTTGTGTACTGGGGTATTGCCATGCTGGAAAACGCTTAGGCCTCTTAGTTCCAGTGAAGGGAAATTGTAAACCTGCAGCATACAAAGACATCCTATACAATTAAGTGCAACAGACAAACTTTGAGGCAACAGTTTGGTGAAAAACCACATATGGTTGTGATGGTCAGGTGTCCACAAACCTTTGGCCATGTAGTGTATGTGTGGCAGCCTGGGAAAACATTTTGGATGTTGCTGTTACTGAGTTCTGGCAAAAAGCCAGATAAACAAAACTATGACTACGTTTTCATGGACACCAATAATCTAATTACTGAGGTTATTCTGAATAAGACAATATTCAGATTAAGGTGTTTACATAAGTCGCTTTTAGACTATTCATGTTCCTGTTTTACATGTTATAGAATGTAGATCGATTAACGGCACACGTCATTACGTCACCGCGCCACGCCGTCCGACATTCCCACCAGAATTTCACGTATCGACATACAGTTTGTCTTCGTTATGGAACCGTATACAGTTTTGTGTGTTTCGTTTTTATTTTTACGAAAGCTTCAAGTGTGGTTAATTATTTGTCATGCTATACCTGCAAATAGACGACTGCTTGAAGCCGTGGGCTGCGTCCCAAACCATGTACTTACCTACTGTATAGTAGCTGAAATACGTGTATATCGCCTACTAATACAGTAGGTAAGTACTTGGTTTCGTACGCAGCCGTGCTCTCTTGTTTACCGTCAAACGGTTGAGCACTGCCGTGTGTGTACGTGTCCTGTCGCAAAATGCGGTGAAAACTCCCACACGACGTTAATAAAACAGGAATACTCCAAATGTCTTAATTTGATTTGTGTTTACTTCGAGTATGACTTTAATCGGATTAAGGTCATCAATAATCACTGTTTACATGCAAGTTTCTCAATCAGAGTATCGTCTATATCGGGTTAACATCAGATTATTGTTGTCCATGTAATTGTATTGAATGTGGAAATGTTTTTATTTACTTTTATTTATTTATTTATTTTTAAAATCTTGTCTAGGCTGTTTTCCTGCAAAGGTCAAGTTGTATAAGGAGCCAGTTTAATAACCGCTATTGTGAATCAGTCAACCTAAAGGTGTCTAAAGCCTTGCTAGCTGAATGTTATTTCCTCACACAGTGAGTGTCAAGTTTTGATCAAGTTGTTGAACAGATATGTGTTGTAATGAAACGGATGTAAGCCTAAACAATTCAGTTTGTAAACAGATAGTGGCAGTCAAAATGTCTGTGGTGCTCCTGTATTACAGTAGGAATGGAATTTTTTAAATGTGATCGTCTCCTTTTACAATTTTAAAGGAATTTAAAATGCTATAACTTTACTTGTGGTTGTGATGTATGTAAAATAGAAACATATATTTCAGATCAGGAACTCCTGTAGATTTCCAGAACTAATATATAGCAGAAAATGTTAATTTCACCACTTGAAGGGTTTTCCCAGGCAGCTACTCATTTCCTACAAGGCATGTGAAGTCTTTTTTTTTTCCCCTCCTACCAAGGGTAATTAAGGGCAATTAATGGTGAAAATGCAGAAAATTGTAGAATCTATTTATTGTATTACTCATCTATGTGTGTCCAGATGCACCTACGCTCTGTACCACAGCAGCATCGAGGCTCTGCAGCAGATGGATGATGCTGAACTGAAGGAGTTGTTCAGAGAAGCACCATTTCAGGAGTTCTTTCTAGAGCCAGGTACCACGGTACTGGATGCCTGTCGTCGGTGCCAGGCCATTCCTGAAGGACCCAGAGGGTATGTATTAATGTTTGATGTCATATGCCATTAAACACGACAGTTTTCAGCGAAATATCTGCAAAGATGAAGCAGCAATTAAGAGCAGGAAGGCCAGATTAGACTTGCTAAAAACCTCTTTTAAAAAAAAAAGAAAAGAAAAAAAAAGCCTGCCCAGTTCTGATGCAAAATTAACTTGTACCAGAATGATGGGAAGAGAAAAGTATGGAGAAGGAAAGGAAGGGATCATGATCCAAAGCATACCACATTATCTGTCAAACATGTGGAGGAAGTGTTATGGTATGGGCATGTTTGGCTGCGAGTGGAACTGGGTCACTAGTGTTTATTGATGTGACTGCTGATAGAAGAAGCAGGATGAATTCTGAAGTGTATAGAGTTATACTTTCTGCTCAGATTCAGTCAAATGCTGTAAAACTGATAGGACGGTGCTTCACAGTACAGGCGGATAATGACCCAAAACATACCGTGAAAGCAGCCCAAGAGCTTCTTAAGGCAAATAAATTAAATGTTCTTAAACGTCCAGTGACCCAACCCGATTGAGTATGCTTTTCACTTTTTGAAGACACAACTGAAGGCAGAAAGCATTTGGTGATGTCCATGGGTTCCAGACTTCATGTAGTCATTGACTGCAAAGGATTTTATCCAAGCATTAAAAAGAATCCTAATATTTATGATTGCTAGTTTGTCCAATTACTTTTGAGCCTGTGAAAATTAAGGGTTAAATGGCTAAATGGTTAATGAAATATTCTTCTTAAATCGCTTGAAGTAAAGTTGAAAGTCTACATTTATATCACATGCTTCATTTCAAATCCATTGTGGTGGGGCAAAGAGGCAAAATTATGAAAATTGTGTTGCTGTCCAAATACTTATGGACCTGACTGTACACTTCTGGCTCACTATTAGCAGCCTGCATATGAAGTCTTACATTGTATATTGAGGCTTACGAAGGGATCAAATTAAATTTTGTTTCTGCAGAGCTGCTTTGTGACAATGTCCATTGTTAAAGGTACAATATACAGTAGTGCATAAATATGACCTAAAACAACATCAGAATTCCACACAAGTCCTAAAAGTAGATAAAGAGAACTGACTTAAACAAATGAGACAAAAATATTATACTTGGCCATTTTATTTATTGAGGAAAATGTTCCAATATTACATATCTGTGAGTTGCAAAAGTATGTGAAGCTTTGTTTTCAGTATCTGGTGTGACCACCTTGCGCAGCAATAACTGCACCTAAATGTTTCTGGTAACTGTTGATCAGTCCTGTATATCGGCTTGGAGGAATTTTAGCCCATTCCTCGGTACAGAACAGCTTCAACTCTGGGATGTTGGTGGGTTTCCTCACATGAACTACTAGCTTCAGGCCCTTCCACAACATTTCTATTGGATTAAGCTCAGGACTTTGACTTGGCCATTCCAAAATATTAACTTTATTCTTAGGGTCATTGTTTTGCTCCCACTTTCTCTTGAGATTCAGATCATGAACACATGTCCTGACATTTTTCCATTAGACTTCGCTGGTATAATTCAGAATTCATTGCTCAATCAATGATGGCAAGCCGTCCTGGCTCAGATACAGCAAAACAGGCCCAAACCATGCTACTACCAACATGTTTTACTGATGGTGTAAGGTTCTTATGATGGAATGCAGTGTTTTCCTTTCTCCAAACATAACGCTTCTCATTTAAACCAAGAAGTTATATTTTGGTCTCATCCATCCATAAAACATTTTTCCAATAGCCTTCTGGCTTGTCCATGTGATCTTTAGCAAACTGCAAAGATGTAGCAATGTTCTGCTTGGAGATCAGTGGCTTTCTCCTTGCAACCCTACCATGCACACCATTGTTGTTCAGTGTTCTCCTGATGGTGGGCTCATAGAAATTAACAGTAGCCAATGTGAGAGAGGCCTTTAGCTGCTTAGAAGTTATCCTGTGTTCCTTTGTGATCTAGTGGACTGTTTCACAGCTTACTCTTGAAGTGATCTTTGTTTTTCCCCTCTCCTGGTGAAGGTAACAATAGTCTTGAAATTCCTAATTTGTACACAATCAGTCTGACTGTGGATTGGTGGAGTCCAAACTATTTAGAGGTGTGTATGTAACCTTTTCCAGCGTGATGAACATCAACAACTCTTTTTGAGGTCCTCAAAAATCTCC